>NC_079491.1:68916056-69219086 GCF_020520425.1 Spinacia oleracea | reverse complement strand
TAGCAATAGGATACAATCAGTTTTACCTAGAGCAATAAGCTCAAGGGATCACAGTTGGTTTCTCACCCTCTTAGAAGGGCAGTTTTTCTTTGTCTTAGTGCCTGTTTCTGGCTGTTCAATGGAGGTTGTTCCACTTAACTCTTGATTTGTAAATGTTGTGCATAACATATACAATACTTGCTTATCAAAAAAAAAAAAAAACTTAGTAGATGCTTATGCACATACTGCAACAATAAGTATTTTTAGCAACACTTAAAATTTGTTGCTATTAACGAGTAATCCGTTTCAAAGTCTAGTTAGCAACGGATTGGAAACGAAATATAATGGTTACTAAAACGCTTGTTGCCATGTGATATTGGCAACTAAACCTAAAATTATTTTGTTGCCATTGTGTATCCTCCAAATATGGTTGCCTTATTGGTTGCAATATTTGGGAATACGTTCTCCACTCTAGCAACGGAATATTTACTTTGATTACTAGAAATAACAACGAACTATTAAACATCGGTTGCGACCACTAGCAACAAAATTATTTACATAGGTTGCGAACAATTGCAACGACTTGTTAACATTGGTTGCTATAAATAACAACAAATTAATAACATTAGTTGCTAAAAAAGGAAACAAAATTTTAAGATTGGTTTATAAGAAGGACAACGGGATATTTATTTCAGTTCCCGGTAGGGGAAACAAACTATTTATTTGGTTACTACTAATAGCAACAAATTATTTATTTCGGTTGCTGGACATGGCAAAAAATTATTTATTTGGTTTCTAGCATTAGCTACGACGTATTTAATTCTGTTGCAAATAATGGCAACGCATTATTTCTTTAAGTTGCTAATAATTGCAACATATCGTTTTATTTTCTTGCCCTTATTGGCAACAAATTAGGTTTTTGTTGCCACATTACTACCAACAAAATTTGCACTGGGATTTTTTTTTGCACTGGATCTTTTTTGTTGTTGTTAAACCTAGCAACTTAATATCTATTCCATCGCTTTTTATGTTCCATTTTTTAAATTCTAAAATAAATTTATATCAAATTTATCGATGCGATAATTATAACAATGAATAAATAATAAAAACTTTTATTAAAGATCAATTTAAAGCCTAAAAAACAAGTTCATCCCGTAAAAATTACAAAATATATCCAATAACCTAAATAAAGTTGAAAATGTTACAAATATAAACCCAAATTATATATGCACTTTGTAATCCACTGAAAATTGTGAGTTGTGTACCTGCTTTCAATTGAAACAAAACCTTATTTGCTAAACTAATTTTCCAAAATGTGTTTCAACCAAAGAGAGAAAACATAGAGACATGTAATTTCTTCTAATACTCAGCCTTCAAGATTGGGGCAAAAAAGCATTTTCAGTTAGGAAACGGATCTGAGCTTGCATATCCTTCATAGCATATGTCGTTTCATTAAGTTGTCTTGTTGTTTCATCAAGCTCTTTTTTCTGTTTCGATGAGCTTTGTTGTTACTTCAATTAGGACTATCTTTGTTTCTTCAATCTCCTTCTCCTGTTCCAAATTTTTTGAAGAGAGGTGTTCAAACATTACTTGTAAAATTAGTCACTAACTCATTCCACACTTTCTTTGAACTTGGTTTGTTGTTTGGTTTTACATAAAATTGTCAATATCACTTCCAAGACCATGCACTCTTCCATTATTCCATCCAAATAAGGCTTCCAAAAATAACTCGTTGTCCGTTTTAGGATTACCATCCTCCAAGTTTCCAGATTTCTTTCTTTGAAAAAATCAGTCTGGTAAAAGGGTGAAGATATGTGAGTAAGACTTGTGATTATCTTTCACAAAAGCACAAGTGTATTAGATTTTAAAAGTAGGAACTCACCCAACTTTTCGTGAAGTCTCGTCCACGAATTCGCCACTCTCTTTTACATGGCCTTTTGTAATATACCTTGGATGGAGTAGGCGGACGCATCAATTTTTTCTCTTATATATCATGTAAAAAAATCACAGAAATAGGATTAAGTCGAGATAGAAATTTAGAGCTATGATAACAAACTAACAACAACAACAACATCATGCATGACTATGCTGTATTATATTATGTAAGTTTCATGGCTTATGTTATGCGATCAGTACAAATTAATAAAAACACACATTTCTGGCTTGTACGAAAGAATGGGAAGGACTGTTGGTTGCACTCGTATAGTCTCTAATAAGGCATAGAGCCTGGTTTCTTAGTACGGAGTAGCAGCTAAGACCCCTCTATATCAACTTTAAGTTACCATAAGATCTGACTTTGCAAATTGTTACCACCAAGGAGGCACCAGTTGTGCAAATTGTGCAGAACTAAATAATTACCGATAAAATACATCTTAATCCAAAACAAAATGCATGAAATTTGTTGCAAGCAGGCAGTCTCAAGAAGTAAAAGATATTATAATATAACAGGCATGCAATCAAGATTGTCCCAGTTGTTTACTTTTCTTAGCAGTCAACTATTGCTCTTAAGATAAAATTACAAAATTACCCATGTAATTAAGCTGAAAGATAAATCCAGTAAGCTTAAATGGAGCATTTTATCTTAAGATAATGCATTTCATATTTTTCTACATCAAAATCCTAGCCTAATGTATCATAAAATTACATTCGCGCAGAATATGGTAATTACATTATTAAAGTAAGCTTGTACTTCGTATAAAACAATGGAAATAGTTAGTTTAAGAAGTTATGATTGTACAATTGTAGATTATTATTGTCACTTGTGCACAGTGAATGAACATGTTAACATTTTAGAAAATAATCAAGATAAATTATTCTTATAACAAAGTGAAACGTGTAGTTAAATCAAACAGTACTGATCCAATGCAAAGTTCTCAATTCTAACAAATCTCTGAATTGATCACTTCACACTGTAAAAACCGGTACTTATGTAGCTTATAATAGTAATTAAGTCTTGCATATAATTTCCAGTCTATATCACATAAGAGGTGCAATTCTCTTCATACTATACAAAACACTACTAAAGTTCTCTATCACAGAAGAGGGCATGGTGATAAAAGGTCTGTTTTTTTTTTCTAGTTTAGCATCATCCGCCAAATACATTGTTGCAGTGTCCACCATCAGATTGTCCTTCAGTTGGCAAATCCTGAAGTATTGTTCCATGTCGAAGATGAAGTTGTCGACCTCTTTGGAGTCCCTCGCACCACAGAAGCTACGAGGCTTGGGTGGCTTGATTCGGCTTGTACCGCCACCACCAGTGTGGCTGTTAGCACGCATCAGAGTAGCGCACTTGTCTTGCGAGTCATCAACCATCCCTTATACATATTTAAGATGCTCGCACAATGAGTCTCTTTCAGTTTTAAGTTCTTCGACGTCGGCCTCAAGATCGTCTATCCGCTTATTTTGCTTGATGACGATCTCTTCGGTTTGGGTTTATGATTCTGACTTGCCCTCTAGCCAGGATAGTCTTTCTAGTATTGCTTCCATCTTAAGGTGCTCCCTCGGGTCTCTTGGGTCTCGGTTCGATCCTTGGCTCTAATACCAATTGTCACGGTCCGAATGTTTTGGGCACCAGATCGTACGACGCGCTCCTACCTGTTGGGCGGTAGGGGCGCAAGCCTTGTGCGGAACGAATTCAAAGGGGCTCATGAAGCACGAGAAAACGAGATTTCTGAGAATGAGCGTTCTTGTGTATTGGCAACAAGAAAGGGATGCGAGCGCCGATCGGGCACTTGTGTGCGCACAACGGTCACAAGTGGGGCCGACGACGCGAGTGTATCTGTTCGGGGGACTTTGTTGAGGCAAAAAAACATAAAAACAAGAGACAACACAATATCTATAAAGGCATACAACTACGCTAGTGATTAAGAAAAGGCAACTTCTGTTGAGAGGTATTGATTCATACCCCTCATAGAGGTTTATTTTGAATTAGCTATGTTGAGTAATATAGTGTTTTGATGATTATGAACAAATGATGATTATCTAACTAATGTGTGTATTGTTTAGATGTGCATGAACAAGTAAGGAAGGTCAATAAAGATCATTTAGTTGGAAATTTCTGAAGATATATACAAGAAGAAGTGAAGTTCCTGAAAGGAACTCAAGAAGTGAAGGGAACTTCAGAAGAGAAGTCTAATTATATAAGTATACCATTAGACTTAGAGTTTGTGTCCTTAACTACTGCATACTTGTTTATTAGTTTAGTTTTCTTCATCTTGCTTGTATTGGTTGTCATCACTGACTTTATGGTTTTGATGACAACTAGCAAACGACTAACCTATGTTTGAGTTCCAATATGTATACGAAACAAATATAGGTTTGATGAAGAAACAAACATGAAGAGTTCAAGTCAATAAATCAAGTATCCAAGCAGCAACAAAGTTCTTCAAAGGAACACAAACAGATCAGTTCCTCAGAAGATCCTACGAGGAACAACGAGTATAAAGTTCCTGAGTAGGAACAAGCATGGAGAAGTTCCAGAGGCGGAACTATCAACATGAGGCTCTTGAGTTGGAGCATCATGAAGCATGAAGAAGAAAATAAGAGTTTATTTTCTAGGATTCATGTAAGTATGTAGAAACTTGAATAATTGAGGAACACGGTGCCAAAAGGAACTTGTCGGAACTTATGAGAAATAACGTCAGTTTATCTTCCTAGAATACTCCTAGTTTTAAGGTAATTTTAAGTGTCAATAACGTGGCTTTTAACACTCCTAGTTGTTAGGGATTTACCTTTGACTTTGAGTATTTATCTCCTAGTAAAACTCTATTTATTTATGTTTTTAAAATAAAAGATAATTTTTATAAAATCTTATTTTAGTTAGGATTCTGATTTTTATATCATATATTTATTTATTTATTATTTAAAATTCGTTTTTAATAATGTCCTATTCATTCTAGGATTTGTTTTGAATATCTTTTGTAGTTTAATGTGTTTAAAATTTTATTTTTAATAAATAAAAAATAATTAATATTTTTGTAAAATAAAATCTGATTGTTAGTTATTTTATTTTAATAAAATTTATTTTTCTATTTTATTAAAATCAGATTTAAAAGGTTTTGTTTTAGAAAATTAAAATCATTGTTTTACGTTGTTTTGGAAAAACTACATTAGTGGAGAAATAATAGGAGATCATGGAAAACCTGATTATGCTTAGCCCTAACTCCATGATTTTCTCTACTGACTAAAGTCATGGGATCATACCTAAATTGAAGGGCTTAGTGGTTGTTAGTGGAGAAGATTATGGAGAAAGTGGTTGAGGTTTCTTCCTCTATAAAAGGAGAGCTTTCTCATTCATTCAAGAGTGTCTGACTTGCGTTGTCATTCCAAAAAGGGTCTGGTTTATGTGGAATAATTTTACAGAAATTATATTTTGTTTTCCACGTTTTTAGAGTCAGTTCTTGCAGTTCCAAGTTCCTGTCAGTTCCGAATTCCTTTACAATTATTCATTTTCTACATATTAGAGTTTAATCAATTATCAAATGTCTATATTTTAAGAGTTGTTCAAGGGTTGAGTGAGCTCTTCTAATGGGTAATTTGTCAAGGGTTTGGGTGAATTCTTGTATAAGTTTTGGGCAAGAACTTGAGTGAGTTCCTAATGTGTATGGGGTAGGAACTTTAGTGAGTTCCTGTTGCATTTGGGGAGGCTTTGAGTGAAGTCTATGAGAGAGAAGCAGATAGGCTTTGAGTGAAGCAAAAGAGTCAAGAGAGACTTCTAGGGAAGTCAGTGAGAGCGTAGTTGTTTGAGGAACAACTATTGGGAACTTGAGTTCGTAGAGGAACTCAAGTAATGCCCGAGTTTCTTATAGGTTTGTAACTGAGTTGTTGCCCTATAATGAAAAGAGTTTAAGTTGAAATCCCTAGTGGGTCGAGGTTTTCTTTCTAGTTGGGCCTAGAAAGTTTCCACGTAAAATCTCTCTTGCATTGTTTCTCTACTTGCTTTAAGTTTCTTTATAATTCCGCAAAATTGGCTAGCAAGTTCCATACTACAATTCACCCCCCCCCCCCACCTCTTGTAGTGTTCCATTCGAATAACAATTGGTATCAAAGCCGGAACTCGCTGATAAGCAGGCAACCCTGCTGAGTTAAGTTCCTGGAAGGAGGAACAATTACAAGAAACTTGATGAAAGGAACTCGATCCTACCCATTCAAAGGAACAAGGCAGATCTGACTTTTATTGTTGAATAAAAGTCAGTCAAGGTGTAACAGGCGATCTTCTAAGGTAAATATCTATTCCTTTAGACCTTCTTTGTGTGCATACATTAATTTATTGCGTGTTCCTTGCATTGTTTCTAATGGAACTTCTGTTTTGTTTTGATTTAAAATTGAATTTGAAAAATCTAAAATCTATATTTAATAAATGATTTTTCAATTTATTTTTTAAAATTCAGTACATTAAAATTATTTCAAGGAAACGTATTTTGAAAAATGCATATCTGTGGAACTCGGAGTTTTTAATTTTTAGGCAACAAAATATCCTACTTATTTTTCTCTGCCTAAGAAATATTATTTTATATGCTTCATGAATATATTGAATCTCATTTATATGAAGGCATATTGTATCTTGGTAGTAGTTGTTGTGTTGATTATTTTCTTAACAGTTACTACTAACAAGAAGGGACCCAAATCTGTTGGGTTCCCTCGACAAAGAAATTGGTACAGAAACAAACAAAGGTGCACATTAATATGTCAGAGTTCCTGTGAATCTAAGTTCTATATTGAGGAACTCGCTGGATCATTGTTGACCCACGAATTATACTTAGGAACTCACGAAAGGTGCGACATTATAAAAATACATTACATCAGCTCCACACATCGGAACAAGGATCAAAATCCGAAAAGGAACTTTCGAATAAAGGAACTCATTTCAGCACCATTCCAAGGAACAGACAAAGGCTGCAATGAAAAGATCCTTAATGATACAGTTAAGGTAAACATCTAATTTTTGAGATCTTTATATGCATACTCTATTTATTTAAACTCAAGTTCCTGACAACGTTTTATGAAAATTATTCAAATGTATTTTGAATTTGTTCAATCGATTTTGGATTTTCTCAAATATGTTTTTGTGAGACAAATTTCAGATTCTAAAACTGATTTTACATTCATGCATTATTCGCTTAATAAGAATGATTCAAGGAACAAGACAAAGGAACAATGTATATATCCACCCTTGGAAGTTGGAACTTGGTTTCCCTGCGAAGGGAACTTTATTCTTTGGGCTGCATAATTTAATGTTATATCATTTATTGTCCAAAGAACGGTTTTTCCATGTATTATGAGTATATTGAATATTTATTATATGTATGCATGTTAAATCTTAGATCTAGCAGTTTAAAATAATCATTTTCTAAGATGCTACTACTAAAAAGAAAGGAACTGAAATTATGTCAGGTTCCCAAGACCATGAATTGTTTACAGGTCTGTTAGTATACAATTTTTGTATACTTTAATCTTCTAAATTATGCTACCTAAATATATTTACTACTAATGCATGATTTTGGAAGGTAGTAGAAGCAAAATTATTTTTACAGGTTTATAACTCATGATTGAGTGTGTGTATGAAGTAAAGGAACAACATCAGAATTACACCAAGAAAAAATGAGTTGAAAATCCATTAGATTCGTTGGAACAGTGAAGAGGAACTCAGGCTCGGAACATTGGAACTTAAGATGTATACTAGTTTCAGTTCCACCTACGGGTAAGTTCCTTCCAAATATAATGGATCATATCAACGAATCAACTCACATGCACTATATAAGTGGAAGTCACTGTGAACATCTCAAAGGAACTCAATCATGTGAAATATTAGTAAGGTTTTGTTTTGGAATTTAATATTTATAAAATGCATAATGACAGGTTCCATTGATCAAAGGAATTCTTCTTAAGATCTAGTGGAACAATCAGCGAACTCAAGGTTACAGTAACTTGATAAATGGGACATGAAATATTTGATAGCAAATCTATGGTATCAAAGCTTTTCATGTACAAGTTCTTGATTCTTGTTAACCTAAGTTCCATGGAACAAAATATACGTTTCAATGGTTCTTTCATGAAGTAAATTTTCCAGGAACATTATATTTTGTTATTATGTTTGAGTATATATTTATTTTAGACTAACCTGTTAATCATAACTTTGCACAAAAGTATTACACTTGAGTGTTATTTTTCCCCAGATTACTCATATTAAAATAACTCAAGATGGAGAATGAAGACCATAGGAACATGTTCTAGCTTACTTGGAACATGAAAAATGAGGTGGCTTCAACTAAGGGGGAACACCTCGTTATATCTCGACAACGACTATTCTATGAGAGAAAATTCACTATTATCGTTCGGTTGCTACCTACAATGGAAAACTTATAACTTTTGACAATTAAGGTAAGATTGGTTCCAAATGAAAAGTTGGTAAGTCAAGTTCCCGTTCTATTGTGAATTTTTTTGTCGAGTAATTAATGCACATTTGTTTAGAGTTTCCAAAATTATGTTTACTCAGATTATTTTAAAAATAAATTACATCATCAGTAATAACTAGAAATGTCATAGTTGAACGGAATCAAAGAGGGAACACATACTTTGTGGATCACAATTTGGTTCCTAACAATAACTTGATATTTCTAGGGGTTATTGAAGATGATCCAGAGTTTACAACAAACATAAAAATGTGTGTTGAAATAAGTGAATATATTACTTGTGATTGAAACTAACATGTCTATTCCCAGCAAACAGGTTAAAGTTTATTTCAACATTGAACTCGCAAGTTCCTGTAGAATTAATCGAGTTTCTAATGATAAAATATGTCACTATTAAAAGCAACAGTAGCCAACTACATAAGCTCATGTCGAAGAACTTCAAACTAAGGTTCAAGTTCCAATTCATGAAGCCAAAGATCTACTCGATCAATCAATATCGTGCAACAAGTTCCACTACTGCTCTAGTATTAGAGAAATTGTCAGTTTCATTCATCGAGTTCCTGTGTGCACTACAACATTCATTTAATCAATTTATCAATGACATCGGCAAAGGAACTCATAAAAGGTTGGTTCTTGAAAGGAACAACCAGTCAGAAATGTTTCACGAGCATAAGTGTTTATATGAACATGATGAAGGAACACACCAACCACTCTCTTGATTTCTATAAAAATTAAATGGAGAGTGATATTTACGATGATCAAATGGAAAAAGAATGTCAAGGAACATTTGAAGAATGATTGACAATATTCGAGTTTAAATGAAAGTTTCCACAAGACGTGAGGGCATCAAGATGATGGAACTAGCACTCGAGGAACTCGAACATAAATTCATCAAAATTAGTCCATCGCCTCAAGGCATCATACACATGGTGAAAAATTATATAAGGTACATTTCTCTTATTCATATCATAGCATGTTTTAATGTGTTATATTGTTTACTTATTAATTTAATTGTACAAGTCTTGAAATGCATTATGTGATTATGATTTCCTTATGATTTCATCTATTCATGGACTGTTTAGAGGATCAATACTTAATGAAGCAATGACATGAGCATAACATAGTCTTTTCCATGAGTTTTGTTGATTTGGAACTCCTATACATATTTAGATAAGGAAATTATGTATGCTTAAAGTAAATGTGTCACACTTATATTTTGTGCTGTAAAAGGCATACTCACTTGCCCAAAGAGTATTAGAGGTCTCATAATAGAACTATATGGATGCTATCAAACAAGAAAATCCTAAGTTTCCAAAGAAACAATGGAAGAAACATTGATGGAACTAGACAAGTAGATTCCTATAAAAATATTTCTTTATCTTGCTTAATATTGTCAGAGGGAACAAACCTATATTTTAACCAACTTCCACTTATCCACACCATATGTATTAGAAGAACAACATCTTTCCACAAGACTGGTTTGTGTATTCGTGATTGGGTTGAGCATTATACTACATTCGCAAAGAGTGTTCTATTGTGCCGAGCCATTAGCATTATTCTACAACCTTTGGGTTGTGTGTCCGTGCTAAGTACAATCATACTCTACAATCCAGTATTGTATCTCTACATTGTATTCTTTATTCCTATCATTAACATTTCATAACTTCGAAGATCCTTATTTCCAAAATTATCATTCCACTCATATCCCGACACTTCAAATATACTACTTCCCACGAGCTCTAAGTTAATATTCATTGATTTGTATGGTTTGATGATACATAAAGAGTTATAAATGGATGAATACATTTTGAGGGGGAAGTTTGTGGAAGAAGTGAGAAGCAAGTTTATTATACTTTGTCAATTGATATTTCGAGGGAAATCATTAGATGGAGCTACACTTACAAGCTCCAAAATGAAGAAAGGAATGGTAAGGAACTCTGGGGGAATAAGGGAGGAACAAATGTAAATGATTCATATTTGGTGGTGGAACTCAAGTATGTATGAATATATTTTCTCTTTACTGTTGTACTTAAAAACTCTAGGAAAGTGCCACAACGTGTAATGACACCCTTGTTTCAAAAAAAAAAAAAAAAAAAAAAGAAAAACAAGGGTGATTAAATCTTTATTATTTCTTAGATGACATATGATTCTGAAGACGTTTACTCATGGAATCAGCTGAAAGGGGAACATAAACAAAAATTGAAAGAACTTGATGAAATACGTTCAAGTTCCTTTTATCAGTGTGTTTCTCAAGGAAAGTTGGTGGTTGAAGAGAAGTGAACTTGATTGGTACATATCATGGTGAACGTGTGTTATGTTTAGAAGAAATTTCAAGATTGTGAGGTAAAGTGATAAACTCTAATGATTGTTAAGAACCTCACTTTGAAAACCTAACTATAGAGCACACTATCTATCTCAAAGTTCCCTCTATTCAAATTGTTCCATAAATTTCTCTCATACTTCTTTGAGCCCGATATTACAATATCATACTCTCTTAATCCATTTTTGACTTTCAAATTTGATCTATGCTTGACTTTAATTTATTATTTGTCAAGTTCTTTCAGTAATTTTAAAGTTGAATCTTTGGATTGTGAATTGGAAATTCGTGTAGCATATGCATCCTAAGTTTGAAAATTGAGCATCTTGAGACTTTTAGGACTAACAAGTGTTTAACCTTTATGGTGGTAATTGTGGCATATAGCAATATGTATATATGATTTACCTAAAGCAAATATGTGTAAGAATGTCCTTTTCGATAATGACAAAAGGGGGAAGATTATGTATAATGCTTATTGTCTAATATAGTCAAGTCTAAATCCTCTTATGCATGACTTGTTCAATAGTTTCCAGTCTGTATTATTAAGGGGGAATTAATGTACATCTTTAATGTCTAATTTGCGATAAGCATCATTTGTTTGTCATCATCAAAAAGGGGGAATATTGTTGAGTAATATAGTATTTTGATGATTATGAACAAATGATGATTATCTAACTAATGTGTGTATTATTTAGATGTGCATGAACAAGTAATGAAGGTCAATAAAGATCATTTAGTTGGAAATTTCTGAAGATATATACAAGAAGAAGTGAAGTTCCTGAAAGGAACTCAAGAAGTGAAGGGAACTTCAGAAGAGAAGTCTAATTATATAAGTATACCATTAGACTTAGAGTTTGTGTCCTTAACTACTGCATACTTGTTTATTAGTTTAGTTTTCTTCATCTTGCTTGTATTGGTTGTCATCACTGACTTTATGGTTTTGATGACAACTAGCAAACGACTAACCTATGTTTGAGTTCCAATACGTATACGAAACAAATATAGGTTTGATGAAGAAACAAACATGAAGAGTTCAAGTCAATAAATCAAGTATCCAAGCAGCAACAAAGTTCTTCAAAGGAACACAAACAGATCAGTTCCTCAGCAGATCCTACGAGGAACAACGAGTATAAAGTTCCTGAGTAGGAACAAGCATGGAGAAGTTCCAGAGGCGGAACTATCAACATGAGGCTCTTGAGTTGGAGCATCATGAAGCATGAAGAAGAAAATAAGAGTTTATTTTCTAGGATTCATGTAAGTATGTAGAAACTGGAATAATTGAGGAACACGGTGCCAAAAGGAACTTGTCGGAACTTATGAGAAATAACGTTAGTTTATCTTCCTAGAATACTCCTAGTTTTAAGGTAATTTTAAGTGTCAATAATGTGGCTTTTAACACTCCTAGTTGTTAGGGATTTACCTTTGACTTTGAGTATTTATCTCCTAGTAAAACTCTATTTATTTATGTTTTTAAAATAAAAGATAATTTTTATAAAATCTTATTTTAGTTAGGATTCTGATTTTTATATCATATATTTATTTATTTATTATTTAAAATTCGTTTTTAATAATGTCCTATTCATTCTAGGATTTGTTTTGAATATCTTTTGTAGTTTAATGTGTTTAAAATTTTATTTTTAATAAATAAAAAATAATTAATATTTTTGTAAAATAAAATCTGATTGTTAGTTATTTTATTTTAATAAAATTTATTTTTCTATTTTATTAAAATCAGATTTAAAAGGTTTTGTTTTAGAAAATTAAAATCATTGTTTTACGTTGTTTTGGAAAAACTACATTAGTGGAGAAATAATAGGAGATCATGGAAAACCTGATTATGCTTAGCCCTAACTCCATGATTTTCTCTACTGACTAAAGTCATGGGATCATACCTAAATTGAAGGGCTTAGTGGTTGTTAGTGGAGAAGATTATGGAGAAAGTGGTTGAGGTTTCTTCCTCTATAAAAGGAGAGCTTTCTCATTCATTCAAGAGTGTCTGACTTGCGTTGTCATTCCAAAAAGGGTCTGGTTTATGTGGAATAATTTTACAGAAATTATATTTTGTTTTCCACGTTTTTAGAGTCAGTTCCTGCAGTTCCAAGTTCCTGTCAGTTCCGAATTCCTTTACCATTATTCATTTTCTACATATTAGAGTTTAATCAATTATCAAATGTCTATATTTTAAGAGTTGTTCAAGGGTTGAGTGAGCTCTTCTAATGGGTAATTTGTCAAGGGTTTGGGTGAATTCTTGTATAAGTTTTGGGCAAGAACTTGAGTGAGTTCCTGATGTGTATGGGGTAGGAACTTTAGTGAGTTCCTGTTGCATTTGGGGAGGCTTTGAGTGAAGTCTATGAGAGAGAAGCAGATAGGCTTTGAGTGAAGCAAAAGAGTCAAGAGAGACTTCTAGGGAAGTCAGTGAGAGCGTAGTTGTTTGAGGAACAACTATTGGGAACTTGAGTTCGTAGAGGAACTCAAGTAATGCCCGAGTTTCTTATAGGTTTGTAACTGAGTTGTTGCCCTATAATGAAAAGAGTTTAAGTTGAAATCCCTAGTGGGTCGAGGTTTTCTTTCTAGTTGGGCCTAGAAAGTTTCCACGTAAAATCTCTCTTGCATTGTTTCTCTACTTGCTTTAAGTTTCTTTATAATTCCGCAAAATTGGCTAGCAAGTTCCATACTACAATTCACCCCCCCCTCCTCTTGTAGTGTTCCATTCGAATAACAAGCTAAAAACTGGAGTAAACATTGGAATGATAGTAACATAATAATCTTATCTAAAGCCTAGGAATTTGCAAGAAAAGTCCTAGAAAGTTTAGATAAGATAAATACAAGGAAAATAAGAAAAGTACAAGGTAAGGAAGGTTGGATTCTAACACGGAGCATCTGCATCAATTCTCATAGGACTGGTCTAATTGGCATATTTCAGCTCTAATTGGAATACTTGATGTACCTCATTTAAATTCGTCTGAAAATCTTGATGGTATGGTCCAGGAATCATTTCGTTGGTTTATTCTTCATTCCAAAACCTCCTAGATGACTGGTAATGCAGGTAGAAATCAATTCTTTAGTAATTAATCTATGTTTAAATGATGTTTTAAGTTATGTTGTGATGGGTAGAAAAAACAAGAATGTGATGGTGTATTTCTAAGTTGTTTAATTTACTCTTAACTCTGCAGTACTAAACAAATATATAGGTAGTACAATTGGTCTTGGTTCTCAAGGAAGTACGGGGTTTCTTGCTGCAAATTGATGCAAATTGAGTCGTTGCTATAATCTTGCATGTTCTGATCACTTACATTCTCTATAGGATCAAAGGACTTGATCAAAGAAAAGAGGGTTCATCAGTGTACTCTACATGATGTGGTCCAGGCAAGAAGAAGCTCATGCCTTATCTTCTTATTTTTATGTTTTTTGTAGATTATAAGTGGGAGAAGGAAGAATTTTTTTTGGAATTATGAAATTGGTATAATGCTGATTTTTTTGCATCGAAATATAGCTTGTTTATGCTGATTTTTATTTTATATAAAAATAAAATTAAAAGAGACCCGTTAGGTATAAAAAAGGCTCTCTCATATGTCATAATGAAATAAATACTTCTTCCGTTCCAAAAATATCGCACCATTTGTTTTTTACACTATTCGCTTTGGCCATTTTTTATGATTCGTACGTAAAGAAATTTTAGTCATGTGTGGTCATGTTAGATTCGTATCGATTTATATTTTCTAAATATTAATTTTTTATGATTTATATTTTCTAAATATTAATTTTTTATAATTTATATTTGCGCACGATTTGAGATATTAAGAGTAAAGAGTAAAAGTCAACCATGGTGCGATATTTCCGGAACGGAGGAAGTACTAAAAATTCAAAGAGACCCTATCTTACATATGGGGTCTAAATTTGTTGAATATAAAAATATAAAAAAAGATCAAAGAGACCCCCTATCTTACATAAGGGGTCTGAATTTATTGGATATAAAAATATTAAAAAATTCAAAGAGACCTCATATCTTATATATGAGGTCATTATTTAATAAATAGAGCCAATTTGTGGAAGGTGGACACGAGTCCACGTAGAGGTGCGTGAACCCACTTCAAAACGCGGCAGTTTTCAAACAAAACGCAACATTGCTTTAATGAGAAAAAACGGAAAGAACAAGTCATTGAATGCTACAGAACATGATATGTAAAGGGTAAATTAAAAAAATAAAGCTTGCAATATCAAATTCCCTGCAAATTAGCTGGTCAAAGATTCACTCTTCGTCATCCCTAAATTCTAGCCAACCTACTAGATATGAACCTAATTTCAAATCTATCCCAATTCAATCTTTTTAGGTTCCCTATCCAATCCCTATCTGATATAACAGATGGAAAACTAGAGGAAAACCGAAATTTGGAATTGATCTCCATGGTAGAAGACAAAGAACATGATGAACAGGGAAGGAGAACAAATAAGAAAAAATCGTTTGTATATTCTACTTATATTCTACTATTAATTACATTCACTTGTTTTTATGTTCTTGGATTGAGTACTGCTAATATTTGATTGGAAAATTACCCAATTTCATGTGTTCTTTTATATTCAAATGTTTTTATGTTCTTGTGTTCTTTTATATTATTTGTGATGTTCTTTCTAGTTAGTTGTTGTGTTCTTTAATACGAAGTATTGTTTTTTGTGTTCTTTTGTTTGATTGCTATGTTCTTTCTAGTTGGTTTAGGAAGACACTAAATCTAGATAATGGGAGCTTTACTTAGGCTTTATTTGGTTGGGAGGAATTGGAAGGAAAAGAAAAGAAAGGAAAGGTAAAATAAGGTTTCTTGTATTTGATACAAATAATTATATGGGAAGTTGGAGGAAATGAAAGAAATTGGAAGGAAAGCTCATTTACAAAATTTTCACTTTCCTTTCCTTCCAAAATTGGAGGAATTCGGAAGGAAAGAGAAAATTAAAAGCTGTCATTTAGCTTTCCCTTCCCTTCTCTTCCCTTCATTTCTTTTCCCTAAACCAAACACAGGAAAATAAAATCTATTTCCCTTCCTTTCTTTTCCTTTCTTTTCCTTTATTTTCCCTTCCTTTCTTTTCTTTTCCTTTCCTTTACTAATAATGAACCAAATAGGGCCTTAATGAAAGGGCTACAGCAAGTTTCTCGTAAAAATTAAAATTAGAGAATGGGATAATGATGAGCAAATTGAAAATAAAGATTACGTTTGTTAGATACCAAATATTTAGGAGCAACAAATCTGGTACCATTTTTTTTTAATTAATTATTTTGTTTGTAAAAAATCTGTTGGTTGGTTGTGTTTAATTTCGATTTTTTCATATTTTTAATTTCTATATTTTTTAAATGTAAAAACAAACAAAACGACGTAGTTTTATAAAGGGTGCACGTAGTGGATTGTGCACCCTGGTCCACCTTCTAAATTGCGCCCTTTCTTACTTAAAGGGTGTCTTAATATTAACAAACAGACCCCCTCTAGATGAGGTGGTCTCTTTATCAAAGAGACATGTAAGATAGAGACCCCCTCCTCAAAGGAGGTCTTTAAGGCCGCTTTTGATGGATCTCTTTGCCCATTTTTGTAGTAGTGAAAATGCAACAACCAACTTAGGAGCTTTCATGACAAGATCGATATACATCGCTAACCGCTTTAATCTCACTTCTGTTGAATAGATGTCTCTCTACAAAAATTATAATCTTGAACTTTAAATGTTAATATTCAATCAACTACAATTGGTTCAACAGAGAAAAATGTTATCTAAATTTGAATAGGCTGAATTTGTTAGTTTCCCAAAGCTTCTCGTAACCTAATGTCTACCAACAGAATTGCAGAAGTCAACTAGAAAAGAAGTCCAGAGAACAGGTGGTGGTCAAAGGTAATGTCAATCAGTTCATAATTATGGGAACAGGGTTTAGACGGTTGTTTAATAGTGGAGACGTACAGATGAAAGACTCGGGGGCTTTCTCATCAACTAAAACAAGCCAAATACTCATCAACTAAAACCTGTGTTTCTCACTGGAAGCCTTTTATGATTTCAATTACAAAAAAAATTATAATTTCTTTAACCCACCCATTAGCACTAATTCAACCACTAAATTCAGAAAATTAATTGAAAAAAAAGAATAGAGGAAAACTCTGAATAACTGAACTATAAATAAAGATAGGCTTTGGATCCTCTAGATTTGAAGGAAACTCCACATGGTAGAGTTGAGTAAATCTCAGCCTTTGAAATATATCAACGGTTTGATTACCTTCAACATTAAAAAAAAAGCAAAAAAATAAAATTATTCCTACCAAACTTCCACGTAATACATTACTGGAAAAACTTCCCGCTAAAATTCATTACTAGCAAAAACCGATCTTGTCCGTCCTTAATAACTCTTAATTCCCATCAAACTCTTTAATCCTAGCAAAAGTCGATCTTTGCCACATATTTCATTATCGTCAATGATCGAATATTGAACAATTTGGTGGTATATTCAACAACTTACAAATGTTATGTTTATATTTTAATGATTGAATGTAATGTAATGTAGTACAATGGTGCTTCTTCTTCAATTAGTCTAGCTGCCATATATTATCTTTTGGTATCCCTGATGTACTTCAGGTTTTATTATTCTTCTTGCTGGTATTCTTTGGCCCCCCTTCTTTTGTACTAACTATTTCATTTTCAACTATTTCAAAAGTCTTTGTAAATATTGTCACACAACGCTCTACCGTATTGAGCTAATAGGCTATAAAGAAGTAGGCGATTGTTGTAATATGTTGAGCTAAAATACCAGAGATACAGCATATATAATCCATAAAAAATCCAATAGTTTTGAAGTACAAAGAAATGGACAACAAGCACCAAGTAGTGATTTTTTAATTACTCCCAGTGAGCCAATCATGAAATAAAAGAGCTACTGAAGCATATAAAGCAAACCCAATTTGTTTCATTTTTTTTTACAGTAAGTAAACTCAATTTTTTCTTTTTGTTTTTGACTGTAAGCAAACCCGGTTTAATAATCACGACATTACAATTCAATCAAAGTAAAAACATCAAAATCCCATGAATTATACGAAGTACCTGTTTTACAATCAACCAATGATTTTTTGAAGCTAACGGTAGATCCCCTGAATACGGGAATCGGCACAACTGGCCGGCAATTGATGGTGGCCGGAAATTTGATTTGGCCGGCTGTATAGTTTGGGGGAAGGAGCTGACCGTCTATTTTTTTTTTTATAAAAGGAGAGAGAATACATTAGAGATGGAAGTTTGGTGGGAAGAAAGTTTTTCTTATTTTGCTTTTTTTTTTTTTATGTTGAAGGTAATCAAACCGTTGATATATTTCAAAGGCTGAGATTTACTCAACTCTACCATGTAGAATTTCTTTTAAATCCGGAGGATCCGGACGCACTGAATTTTAATAATTTAAAGATAATTGTACACACCTAGAAACCCATAAGATAATTATGAAATCAAGAGTGTTGCGATTAGACCAAAAATATAACAAACTTATCTGATTCGATGAACTGAATGAAGAACAATTGTTGCGTCGTGGACACCCATTGTCCTAAAAGACGATTCCGCGCTACCTCCCGGTGTAGTAGAACAGAATGCGGTCTCCCTCCAGGATTAGCGCAACTCTGACGTTGTGTGCACTCACAAGGCCGGATGGAGTCAGAACATATGCCCAAAACCGATAGCAATTTTGTGTGAGAGAAAGAATGTGTTTTCGGTTTTCTGTGTGAATGATTTTTGTGTGTATTGAAAGAATCCGAAATTCTGATTTAAGTAATCAGAATCAAAGCAAGCCAACAGACAAAAACAATGTTGTAACAGACGCAATTAATTGTAGTTAATCCAACAGTTACGTAATAAAGAATAGGGTTGGCCCACAAAACCCACCCCACGCCTGCGAACCGCATTCCCAAGGCCCAAGGCCCACGGCCCAAGGCCCAAGGCCCACAGCCCGAGGCCGGCCAGGCGCGCGCGCGTGTGTGATGTGTCCACCCATACCACTCTCACACTTTCTTAAACAAGAGTTATACCCATTCCCCAATTAATAAACTAGGAGAATATGAAGAGTTTCTTCCATGTGGAACTTTCTTATTTTTCACTCTCTTTTTCCTTTGTGTTTCCCAATGAGAATTTCCAACAATCCCCCACCGGTTCCAATATGCGAAAAGAAAGAAGAAAGAGAAGGATATTAGTTTCGGGCAAAACAAAACAATTGAATAGGTGCCAATGTCTTTCGACTTGAATTAACACTTAGTGACATTTAAGTTATGATCTCTTTCCTACCAAGTGACTTTCGTATTGCGCTTGATAGGGAGTTAGAAACCCCTCACTTAAAGCACGCAACTGAATAT
The DNA here is from genome assembly GCF_020520425.1 of Spinacia oleracea. Classification (NCBI taxonomy): domain Eukaryota; kingdom Viridiplantae; phylum Streptophyta; class Magnoliopsida; order Caryophyllales; family Amaranthaceae; genus Spinacia; species Spinacia oleracea. The sequence continues at coordinate 69,200,031 of NC_079491.1, read as the reverse complement.
GTATGATATTCTGACTCCGCGAATAAAGTGACGCCTTATACTGGCCATACGTCCGACCTGGATATGCTCATGGGTGCTCTAGAGAATAGCCCACATCGCAATCGCGGCCACACTTCCACACCTACGTAGGTGAATCCCATCAAGTGTGAGATAACTTCACACCACCAAACATATGGTATGGGTTCATTAAGAGCCGTATGCTCAACCTCTTTCCGTTTGTAGCAAGCACATTATAACATCTAGGGGATGGACAAAAAATAAAATTTGTGCTTCCGAATTTTAACATAATGTCGTCCTTTGAATTCTGTGAGTAGGAGTTTATTATTTTACAATTCATTCAATGGGCTTCAAGCCAATCCCTTCCGATGTTTCCAAAACTAGTTTTCTACACAGGCCTTTCATTAACGGATCCGCAATGTTCATTTCAGACTTTACATAGTCTAGTGATATCACCCCACTTGACAACAATTCTTTGACGACCTTGTGCCTCAAACGAATTTGCCTTTTCTTCCCATTGTAGGCATGGTTGTTTGCCACAGCAATAGCCGCTTGCGAATCACAATGAAGTGCAACAGAAGGAGCTGGCTTCCCCCACAGCGGAATATCTGCAAGCACATTTCTCAACCATTCTGCATCATGACTTGCCAATTCAAGAGCAATAAACTCAGATTCCATAGTAGACATAGCAGTACAAGATTGTTTACAAGATTTCCAAGACATAGCTCCACCCCCTAGGGTGAAAACATAACCACTGGTGGAGTTGATTTCATCATTGTCAGAAACCAAGTTGGCATCACAATAGCCTTCCAAAACTCCTGGAACTTGGAGTAGTGCAAACTCCAATCCATGGTACCCTTAAGGTACCTAAGCAATCTCTTCAAAGCATCCCAATGTTCATAACTTGGGTTATGAGTGTACCTGCTCAATCTACTCACAGATTAAGCAATGTCAGGCATAGTGTAGTTCATTAGAAACATAACACTACCAATAATCTTAGCATATTCAGATTGGCTAACAGGATCACCATTATTTTTCTTTAAGTGGATGCTTGGATCATAGGGAGTCTTAACTGGATCGACGTCAAAAGAGTTAAACTTTTTAAGTAATTTTTCAACATAGTGAGCTTGGCTAAGACAAATGCCATTTGGAGTTCTCTTGATTTTCACTCCTAAAATCACTTTTGCCTCACCCATATCTTTCATTTCAAATTTAGAACTTAGAAAACTTTTTGTCTCATTTACTTGATCCAAGTTAGTCCCAAAAATTAACATATCATCCACATAAAGACAAATAATCACACAACCATCAGAATCATGCTTAGAGTAAACACAAGAATCACCTTCATTTACATGGAACCCATTACCTGTCATAGTCTTGTCAAATTTGTCATGCCATTAATGCTTTGGAGCTTGCTTAAGCCCATACAATGACTAATTTACAAACCTTATTCTCTTGACCAGGAACTACAAACCCTTCTGGTTGAACCATGTAAATTTCCTCATCCAAATCACCATTTAAAAATGCAGTTTTAACATCCATTTGATGCACAACAATATCATGAATGCAAGCAAGAGCAATCAAAGTTCTAATAGTAGCAATTTTAGTGACAAGTATAGAGAGTCCTTTCCAAAAATGGTCTCTTAGTTAAAATTAAGTGCTATAGAACTTAATTAAGACTCATATTTCTCATGCAATAATCATAATTTTTAATTAAATTAAGTTAATGGAATAATATGATATGCTTAAATCAACTTAATTAACAGTTTAATTAAGCTAAAGGACCATTATGGGAAAACACACCTCAAAGTTGAGACCATTTTAGAATAATCAAAAGTTGGGACCTTTTAAAGTGAAGTGACCATAGTTGGGACTGTCAGTATCAATTATTCCAATTTAAAATGGAAAAAAATAAGATAAAAGTTTATCGCTCAATTACCCGTTGTTTAAAGAATAATATTTGTAACCGTACCCGTTATCCAAATTTTTGGATCAAGCATCTGATCTGATACTTAAAAGGCCAAAATTGTCTGGATACCCTATGTTATAGACCGAATATATGATCGAGTTTTAGATTTTAAATTAATTTTCTTGATCCCTCTTTTTAATACTTATTAAATGCATTAAATGTAATAAAATACAATACTCTGAAATTGCTACAAATTTCTCAAAATTTCGACTCATATCCGAACCCGATCCGAAGTAAAATTGACCTGAAATGACCCGATTCGATTCAAACGATCTATTTGCCAGGTCTAGTATATAGTAATTGATTGATTGATTGACCGATAGTTACCATTATTTACTTTGTTAGTAAAAAAAATGTGGCCAGAAAAACTCTCGCAAAGAAGTGTCACATTATTGATTGGTTGTTCAAAAATGAAATTATAAAAAAATATTATAGTACAAAAGATATACGTGGCCATATTTTGAAAAGAGTAATAATGTAAATATATTATATACTCCGCAACATAATACGGAGTATGTACAAATAGTTAACTTATTTATAGAAAATAAAAATTTGATAAAGAATAATAATTATGTAAGGAATGGTTTTTTTATATTTGTACATACTCCGTATGGTTTTTTTTATATTTTAAAAAAAAATAGGAATGATAAGATTCTTTCAACTATAGTAAAATCTTTATGGTGGAAAAAAAAAGAAAAAAGAACAAAAATACTAAGGACTCACCAGGAATTGGCATGTGTCATCCCTGGTGTGTCTTTTAGTATATAGTAATAGATAGATAGATAGATAGATAGATAGATAGATAGATAGATAGATAGATAGATAGATAGATAGATAGATAGATAGATAGATTAAGCATTGTGATTTGTAAGGCCCTGTTCTTTTGGACTTTATTGTAGTTCCATTTAGTTCAGTTCATTCAGCTCCATTAAGTTCAGTTCAGTTCAGTTCAGCTCCATTAAGTTCAGTTCAGTTCAGTTCAGCTCCATTAAGTTCAGTTCAGTTCAGTTCAGCTCCATTAAGTTCAGTTCAGTTCAGCTCAGCTCCATTAAGTTCAGTTCAGTTCAGTTCAGCTCCATTCAATTCAGTTCAGCTTCATTCAGTTCAATTCAGTTCAGTTCAAAAGAACGGATTCATCTTTCTTTGTAGTTATTTTTATTCTTGATATTGTAATTAAAGTTCACACACACACACACACACACACACACACACACACACACACACACACACACACACACACACACACACACACACACACACACACACACACACACACACACACACACACACACACACACACACACACACACACACACACACACACACACACACACACACACACACACACACACACACACACACACACACACACACACACACACACACACACACACACACACACACACACACACACACACACACACACACACACACACACACACACACACACACACACACACACACACACACACACACACACACACACACACACACACACACACACACACACACACACACACACACACACACACACACACACACACACACACACACACACACACACACACACACACACACACACACACACACACACACACACACACACACACACACACACACACACACACACACATATATAACTTATTATTATCGTTATTATTACTCAAATATTACTATTATTATGTTAATATTATACGTAATTATTGTTATTAATAAATAATTACGATTATTGTAGTTATTATTTATTATTATAAGTATTGTTATAAATATTAACATTATAATTATTAATATTAATCTTTTAATTATTATTCATATTGCTAAAATTATCACTACTACAATATTGGCATACTATGCGCGAGTATAATAGCAAAATAACGACGTAAATATTTCTATATAAACATCATAAATACAACACAAATTTATTATTTATTATTTATTATTTATTATTTATTATTTATTATTTATTATTTATTATTTATTATTTATTATTTATTATTTATTATTTATTATTTATTATTTATTATTTATTATTTATTATTTATTATTTATTATTTATTATTTATTATTTATTATTTATTATTTATTATTTATTATTTATTATTTATTATTTATTATTTATTATTTATTATTTATTATTTATTATTTATTATTTATTATTTATTATTCATTATTCATTATTCATTATTCATTATTCATTATTCATTATTCATATTTCATTATTCATTATCATTATTCATTATTCATTATTCATTATTCATTATTCATTATTCATTATTCATTATTCATTATCTATTATCTATTATCTATTATCTATTATCTATTATCTATTATTTATTATTTTATTATTTATTATTTATTATTTATTATTTATTATTTATATTTATTATTTATTATTTCTTATTTATTATTTATTATTTATTATTTATTATTATTATTATTTATTATTATATTTATTATTTTATTATTTATTATTTATTATTATTTATTATTTATTATTTTATTTATTATTTATTATTTATTATTTATTATTTATTATTTATTATTTATTATTTATTATTATTATTTATATTATTATTTATTATTTATTATTATTATTTTTATTTATATTTATTATTATTATTTATTATTATATTTATTATTTATTATTATTATTTATTATTTATTATTTATTATTATTATTATTATTTATTATTTATTATTTATTATTTATTATTTATTATTTATTATTTATTATTTATTATTTATATATTTATTATTTATTATTTATTATTTATTATTATTATTTATTATTTATTATTATTATTATTTATTATTTATTATTTATTATTATATTTATTATTTATTATTTATTATTTATTATTTATTATTTATTATTTATATTATTTATTATTATATTATTATTTATTATTTATTATTTATTATTTATTATTTATTATTTATTTATTATTTATATTTATTATTTATTATTTATTATTTATTATTTATTATTTATTATTTATTATTTATTATTATATTTATTATTTATTATTTATTATTTATTATTTATTATTTATTATTTATTTATTATTTATTTATTTATTATTTATTTATTTATTATTTATCATTTATCATTTATCATTTATCATTTATTATTTATTATTTATTATTTATTATTCATTCAGTTCCATTCAGTTCAGTTCAGTTCAACTCCATTAAGTTCAGTTCATTTCATTTCAGTTCAGCTTAGTTCAGTTCAGTTCTGCCAAACAAAGTTCAGAAGAACATCGCCTAAGAGCTTTGATTGGATAGAGAAAAAAAGAATTTGACAAGGAAAATGGTATAAGCGCGTCTCCTGTGAGACTAGTCACACCATCAACTTGATGGTGTGACGAGTGCGAAACCAATAGCGTACCTCCCCTAAAACTATATAAAAAAAAAGTAACAGATCTAAACTATAGAAGTAACAAACCTAAACTAAAAAAGTATCTCCTCTAAAATTATATATATAAAAAAGTAACTTGTCTAAACCATAGAAGTAACATACCTAAACTAAAAAAGTACCTCATCTAAAATTATAAAAGAAAAGTAACATGTCTAACTATAGAAGTAACATATCTAAACTAAAAAAAATACCTCCTCTAAAATTATTAAAAAAAAAGTAACATGTCTAAACTATAGAAGTAACATACCTAAACTAAGAAGGTATCTCCCCTAAAACTACTCCGTATAAAAAAACTAACATGTATAAACTATAGAAGTAACATACCTAAACTAAAAAAAGTACTTCCTCTAAAATTATATTAAAAAAAAGTAACATGTCTAAACTATAGAAGTAACATACCTAAACTAAGAAGGTATCTCCCCTAAAACTACTCCGTATAAAAAAGTAACATCTATAAACTATAGAAGTAACATACCTAAATTAAAAAAAGTACCTCCTCTAAAATTATATAAAAAAGTAACATACCTAAACTATAGAAGTAACATACCTAAATTCGCAAGTGTGAACTGGTCTCACCATCAGTTGATGGTGAGGACAGTCTCATATAAGAATTTGGGAAATGGTATAGTTTAGGCCGTATTTGGTTTAAGGGAAGGAAATGAAAGGAAGAGAAAGAAAATATAAATGACAGATTTTAATTTTCTCTTTCCTCTCAAATTCCTCCAATTTTGGGAGGAAAGAAAACTGAAATTTTTACAAAGTATCTTTCCTCTCATTTCCTTTCCTTTCTCATCCAATACTATGTGTTCCGGTAAGAATTGGGAACGGTTGGAGAGGTCTTGTTGGTCGTGTATAGCTGTTATCCTGATGGTATCCTGCGCAGGTAACAAAGATGAACTAGCCTCGAGGGTGATTCGAGGATCCCCCCTCCGATGCTAAAGTCAGGTATGGTAAGTAATAAGTATTTTAGGTTTGGTGAAAATGATTGTGATCGCGTACCTTTTGTAATAAATGAAGCTCATATATATAGGTGCGCGTCGGGCGTACGGACAAATGGGTCCTACCCGATTGATAGCGACCCGTTGACTTCTTGATTGATCACGTGCTGCCTCCCTACCGGCTTTTAAGAGATGCTGGTAGGGAATAAAAGCTGCCGTTAAGGATTCTTGGCTATTATCCTTAACTGGTTGGGGATGCTACCAGCCAGCTGGTAGCATACCCGTACAACTCTACCCCTTAGAGTGAGCATATCTGTCTTGACTGATGTGCTTGCTCTGAAAATAGTGCTCTCCCTACAACTAGCCCCCAGTACTGCGCGTTTTTTGCGAAATGTGCTGGTGCGTTTGATTATGTGTTAACTGCTGACTAGCCTCCTCATAATGAATACCACCTGCAATTTCGCGGAAACTAAGCAGATATAAAGAGGATAGGGTACCCTGCTCCTTCTTACCGATATGATCCTTTGGGGGTTTTGCACGCTGACCCGCCCCCTTGAGATTTTGGATGCTGACTAGCCCCCTTGAGATTTTGGATGCTGACTAGCCCCCTTGAGACTTTGGATGCTGACTAGCCCCCTTGAGATTTTGGATGCTGACTAGCCCCCTTGAGATTTTGGATGCTGACTAGCCCCCTTGAGACTTTGGATTTGTAGAATTTTGGGAAGTATTTTGAATTTGTACCGCTTAAATTTATTCCACGTGTGATGCATCTGCACGTCTTGCGACGCGTGTCGCTTTATCATTTTATTTCAGCGGTTGAGATTTGCCCTGTCTTTTCAACTTCCTTTAACTGTCAAATCGCCCGTTTTTTCGACTTTTGACTATTTAACTTTCTTTTCTTAAAACGTCAAACATTTTCACTCTTTTCTTCAAAAAATTTCTCTCTTCTTCTCAAATCCTCTCCTTTGTTCTTGCGAGTTATTTTTTCGCCGCTGTTTCTGTTGCTGACTGTGGTGCTTGCGGAAGTGTTCTTTCTCGATTCTGGACTGCTAATTTTCCGTTGTGCGAAAAGGTATAGTCTTTTTTCTTTTTGTTTCCTCCCTTCGCATAGGTTTATATTTGGGTATAATGTCGAGTGAGCGAGATAGTGAGAATGTGTTGAGTGGGGCTGGGTATGACGATGCTGACCTTGCGTTCGTTTATGAGGATGTCAATTTTAAGGATGATGATAAACCGTCTACCTCTGATTATTTCGAACCGTCCTACGCGGATGCTGCAAAGGAATTACAGGCTCACATGCGCAAACAGGTACGAGCCGATATTCGTCGTGATTTGAATTTAGTAGATAACTGCGAAACAATCCCGGCAGTGGATGCTCCCTCTATTGCCCTTGAGTACGAACTTCGATCATGGACGCAATTTATGGACCCTGCCGGTAAAGGATATGGTGACTATGGCACTAATTTTGGCAATGTTGTTGTGTCTTTTTGAAGGAAATAATGCCCTTGGTCCAAGTATGCATTCTATGATAAGTCTAATAAATGCGGTTCAGTATTAATTAACAAGTTAATAGTTCAGTGAGATCAAGTGAGCTGAATGCCTAGCTAGAGGCCACTTCAGTTCAAGTGGAATTAATGATATTAATCCACAGCTTACTCTTGACTGAACCCGTAGGGTCACACAAATAGTACGTAAACGGATCAAGTATTTAATGGCATTAAATACTCTATCTATGGATATTCGGAACCGACGGATCTTGGTTTCAGTGGGAGCTGAGATCGTCACAGGCAAGAAATGAATACTCCGGAAACGATGATATTACCGGAAACGGAAATATGGATCGTATCGGAAATATAAATATTATCCAAGTCGTAGATGTTGCCGGAAACGGAAACATGGTACGTATTGGAAAATATTATCGGAAATGGAAATATTACCAGAATCGGAAATATTGCCGGAAACGGAAATATTGTCAGAATCGGAAATATTACCGGAATCGGAAAATAATTCCGGAAACGGAAATATTAAATATTTGTTCGAAACGGAAATTAATTCCGGAATCGGAAATGTTAAATATTGTTCGTATCGGAAATGAATTCCGGAATCGGAAATTTAATCGGAAGCGTATCGTACGCATAAGCATCGGACGAGGCCTGCCGGACGAGGCCCAGCACGAAGCCAGGCCATCGCCCAGCAAGCCAAGCGCGCCGCACAAACAGCCACGCCAGGCCCAGCGCAAGGCCAGGCCCAGCAGGCCGTGGCAGCGCGCACAGCGCGCGCAGCGCGCGCGGGAGCTGCGTGGGCTTGCAGCTCGCGCAGGCCTCGCTGCGTGGGCTGCTGCTCGTGCGCACGCATGGGCGGCCCATCGTGGCTGCCGTGTGTGCGTGTGTGAGTGTTTGTGTTCGTGCACGTTTCCTAAAACGTGCAGAGTTCGGTTAATGATTAAATTCCTAATTCTATTTGATAAATTAATTAAATTAGAGTTCTTGTAGGATTCTAGGTTTAATTAATTTGTATCTGAATAGGATTCCAATTCCCTTTCCATACCCCTATAAATATGTGGCCTGGGTTCACAATTTAAAAAGAGTTTTAAAAGTATTCAAAGTGAGTTTTTGAGAGAAAAATTCAGCCACACATCTTGCTCAAAAGTGCCGAAAATTCTAGTACCTTAAGGGCGATTCTAGTTGGTCAATCTTAAGGCGGATCCGGACGTGCTGTGGACTATCTACGGAGGGACGACACTTGGAGTCCTAAAGACTTGTTCTTGTTCGGTTCGGGCGCAGCTAGGGAGGGCACGCAACAAAGAGTATGCATCTAAATTATGCTATATGATTATGTGTAAATAATATGTAATCCTGGGTCAATGGTTGTTTCCGCATGATTTATGTAATATCATATGTATCATAACCTAACAGTGGTATCACGAGCCCCTTATTATTTTCATAATCTAAAATTGCATGAACATGGTTAAATATTACAAATTTGCAAGAATTAAAAGGGGTGATTAATTTTCGTAATTGTTAATTAATTGCAAATTGCGTTTATTTAATTATACGTACGCAGTTTTTCGGCAGTTTCTTCGTTACTCATCCAAATCGAGTGATTTTTGTGTCAATTCCGCATGTAAAAGGCATTCTAAAATTTTGACAAAAATAATATTTTTCTGCCAAACCCAGAATTCTCAAATTCGAAGCCTAACTATGACTTTTCGAAGGTTTTAGTTTTTCGAATGCAAAATTTCGTAAATTTAAGATGTTAAATTAAATATTTGCGATTCTTGTTGATAAATCTTGAATTTTTGATTGACCTACTGTATATGTTTAACAAGTTTGAATGCCTAGCCTTGTTAATTATGCAATCTAATTTGTAATTATGATTAATTTGTTGAAAATTAGAATAATTTGGAATTAATTTGATTTTCATAATTAATTATAATTTAATTAGAAACCTATGATTAAAAACCACCATAAAAATTGTAAATTTATGATAAATTTTAAATTTTTATGACCTAGACTTGAATCCATAACAATCGGAAATCAATTGGATAATAAATTTTCGATTTTTCGCCCTAAAATTATGAAATTAATAATATTTATTAATTTGTCATTAATTTTATAAATTTTAAATTTTTATGCGATTCGTTCATATAACTTGCACGCACAAAGCAATGGACGCTTCGTGTTACCCTTAAGGGGTGTTGTATAATGCGGGCATGCGACGACGAGCAAGGGAGCTCGTCGCCCGTGCGGCACGAATGCAATGAGCAAGGGCGTAGTGCACGAGCACAAGGCAGCAGCCCTGCCTTGTGTCGTGGGCCACGAGCAATGAATGAATGGGCATGGGCGAAGGGCGAGCCAAGGCAGTCGCGTGTGGGCAGCAAGCGAGCTGCGCCACAACGCGCACTGCCTCGCGCAAGAGCGCGCAGCCTCGCGCGCAGCGAGCGCAAGCTCGCGTGCCACGAGCGCTGCGCCCAGCGTTGCTCGCGCGCACAGCAAGCGATGTCGCGCGCCCAGCGAGCGATGTCGCGCGCCCAGCGAGCGATGGCTCGCACGCACAGCGAGCGATGTCGCGCGCCCAGCGAGCGATGTCGCGCGCCCAGCGAGCGATGGCTCGCACGCACAGCGAGCGATGTCGCGCGCCCAGCGAGCGATGTCGCGCGCACTGCGAGCGATGGCTCGCGTGCAACGAGCGCTGGCGCGCGCGCAGCGAGCACCACAACGTGCGGAGGCTTGCGATGGAAATGCAGCAGCTATGCGACGAGCGCATGGGCTGCGCGCACATGGCCAGCGATGGCTGTGTGCGTGCGGCCCATGGGCGTGCAATGCGTAGGGTGTTTGCGTTACGATTAGATCGTTTTGAATGTTTAATTTGAAAATTTCAGTTCACGTAATTTTAATTAATTTTAAAATTAATAATTTAAATTATTTTCTTGGATTTTAATTTTGAATATTGTAATTATAATAAATGTTATTTATTCTAATTATTTTACTAAAATTAAAATCATGAATTAATTTAAATAACGACTGAAATTAAATTAAACTTTTTGGATTCAATTATAAATTTATATGAGCTTTAAATTTTAATTAAATTTGTATGTTTCCGGTTAGACTAGAAATACATTTTTATGTTTAAAATTGGTAAAGCATATGAATTTATTGGTTTAAGTGGGAGCGCTTTTTAGTCATAAACTCTTGATTAGGTCTACAAATCCTTAAGGTTAAAACAACTTGATTAGAATTAATAAGGACTGAATAATTGGTAGATTATTGGTGCCCTTGATTAATTGCTGCAAATGTTTACGTGATGCATAATGTGTTTTACTAACCAGCTATGTGGGCCATTCATGATAATGAATGGGTGAATGGTATATATTGTATACGTACTGTTTTGCAGGTTATGAAGTGACTAGTATGGCCCAAATAGGATAGAAAATATGGTCTGCGTACCATTAATTTGAATGTAATTGGTCTAAAGTACCAAAGTTATTTTTCAATTCAAATATGGTCTGCGTACCATCAAATAGTTGTAATTAGTTATAGCTTATCCTATTTGAAGAAAATGGTGCCTCCCACGGAGATTTTCAAGACGGACTTTGAAGTTAAAGCTTCAAGATGAAGTCGGGCCATACTAGATCACAAATATCTTATGCATGTTTTAAGTTTTTTATTGCTTTTAAATATGTCTTAAAATGCATGAGATCAAAAGCTTGATTATGTTGCATGATTAAGGATTTTAGTTCACTTAAAATCTAACCAACATAGTAAGAGCTTTAAGTTCCAAACTTAAAAAATTGAGTTAAAAGGTGCCATGCCAAAATATACACTTGCTTGGATATCCTTTACATCAATCTAGTAATAGTTTTCGCTCAGCGAGGTGTTACTTATTGGTCCTAAAGGGGCAAGGTACACAAATAATTGTGAGTACATGTTAGTTTTGGTGAAACTCAACGATATAAGTAAGGAGTCCTTTTATGTCGTGGCAAAATCGATAGGTTTACCTAATAAGTTCTTAGACGTACCTATCAACCACGAATAGTTTCTAGACTATTAGCAAAAGGCTTTTGCTTACCTAAGATGTTCTAGGATTAAGTCGACAAACTGTGCTTAGTTCTTCAATGATTTTAGGATCTTGGAATCATTTTATTCACACCTGCCGGAACACATAACTTGAATAAAATGCTTAATAAACATTGAATTATGCATATATGCTAGAATTTAAGTTTATTAAGAGAAACTGTGAATGGTTATTTATTTGTTTATTCTTTTCAATTGTAGTTTTTAATATGGCAAACAACAATTCATTCAACATTCGATCAATTCTTGAAAAGGAGAAGTTGAACGGGAAAAACTTCCTTGACTGGCAAAGGAACTTGCAAATAGTTCTTATGCAGGAAGAAAAGGAGTATGTCCTAGATGAGGCGATGCCCGAAGCTGCAGGCGACGGGGTCACTCAGGCAGCCCTCAATCGTTGGATTGATGCCAACAAGGATGTGAAATGTCTAATGCTCGCCACCATGAGTGCGGATCTGCAGAAAACGTTCATCAACTCAGATGCTTTCACAATCATCAGTGACTTGAAGAACATGTTCCAAGATCTGGCTCGAGTCGAAAGATTCGAGACTCATAGGCAAATTCTTGAGACCAAACTTAAGAAAGGCGAGCCCGTAAGTCCACATGTTCTCAAAATGATTGGACTCATTAAGAATATGAGTCGGCTGGATCAGCAATTTTCTCAGGAAATGGCTATAGACACCATCCTCCATTCTCTTCATAGCGGGTATGATCAGTTCAAACTGAACTACAGTATGAATAGTCTGGACAAAACGCTCACTGAGCTTCACGGTATGCTGAAGACCGCTGAAAAGACGCTCAAAAGTGATAAGCAGGATGTGCTTATGGTGCGTGGGGGAAAGTTCAAGAAATCTGGAAAGAAGAGGAATGCTAAGAAAGGTGGCAACAAGGCCAGCCCAACTAAGCAAACTGGCGCCAAATCTGCAAAGAGGAAGGTCAGTCAACCCACTTCTGAATCCGAATGCTTCTACTGCAAGAAGAAGGGGCATTGGAAGAGAGATTGCTTGAAGCTAAAGGAAGATCAGAAGAACGGAACAGTCGTTTCATCTTCAGGTATTTTCGTTATAGACTGTATACTTGCTAATTCAACTTCTTGGGTATTAGATACATGTTGTGGCTCACACTTATGTTCCAATCCACAGGGACTAAGAAGAAGTAGAAAGTTAAGCAAGGGTGAAGTCGACCTACGAGTGGGAAATGGAGCACGGATTGCTGCATTAGCTGTAGGAACTTACTATTTGTCGTTGCCCTCAGGGCTAGTTTTGGAACTGGAAGAATGTTTCCATGTTCCAAGTCTTACTAAAAACATCATTTCAGTTTCTTGCTTAGATGCTAAGGGATTTTCCTTTTTAATAAAAGACAATAGTTGTTCCTTTTATTTTAAAGAGATGTTTTATGGATCTGCTAGATTAGTCAATGGACTTTATTTATTAGATCACGACAAACAAGTATATAACATAAATACCAAAAAGGCCAAAAAGAATGATTCAGATCTCACCTATCTGTGGCATTGTCGATTAGGCCATATAAACTTGAAACGCTTAGAAAGACTTCAAAGGGAAGGAATTCTAGAACCATTTGACTTAGAGGATTATGGTAAATGCGAATCATGTTTACTTGGCAAAATGACAAAGCAACCTTTCTCTAAAGTTGGAGAAAGAGCAAATGAACTATTGGGTTTAATCCATACAGATGTATGTGGACCAATGAGTACAAATGCTAGAGGTGGTTTCAGCTACTTTATCACTTTCACTGATGACTTCAGTAGGTATGGTTATGTCTACCTAATGAAGCATAAGTCTGAGTCCTTTGACAAATTCAAGGAATTTCAGAGTGAAGTAGAGAATCAATTAGGCAAGAAGATTAAAGCACTGCGGTCTGATAGAGGCGGTGAATATCTGAGCTATGAATTTGATGACCATCCGAAAGAATGTTGAATTCTATCAGAATTGACTCCTCCTGGAACACCACAATGGAACGGTGTGTCGGAACGGAGGAACAGAACCTTGATAGACATGGTCAGGTCAATGATGGGTCAGGCCGAACTTCCATTAGAATTTTGGGGACATGCACTAAATACAGCTGCACTCACTATAAATAGAGCTCCGTCTAAAGCTGTCGAAAAGACTCCATACGAATTATGGTTTGGAAAGCCTCCAAATGTGTCTTTTCTTAAGATTTGGGGATGTGAAGTATACGTCAAACGATTAATTTCAGACAAACTTCATCCAAAATCTGACAAATGTATCCTTGTGGGCTATCCAAAGGAAACAAAGGGGTATTACTTCTACAATACATCTGAGAACAAAGTGTTTGTTGCTCGAGATGGTGTCTTTTTGGAGAAGGATCACATTTCCAAAATGACAAGTGGGAGAAAAGTAGACCTCGAAGAGATTCGAGTCGAACAACAAACTCTAGAGAATGCTCAAAATGACATTCAGGATGAAACTCAGAGATCTTTAGAAGAATCTGGTGAGAATCATGGTCAATCTAGAAATGTTACCCCGCGTAGATCGCAAAGATATAGATCTCAACCGGAAAGGTACTTAGGTATTTTGACGAACGAGAGCTATGACGTTCTGTTACTTGAAAGTGATGAACCTGCGACTTACAAACAAGCTATGACGAGCCCTAGCTCCAAGCAGTGGCAAGAAGCCATGCAATCTGAATTAGACTCCATGTCTGAAAACCAAGTATGGGATTTGGAAGAATCTGGTGAGAATCATGGTCAATCTAGAAATGTTACCCCGCGTAGATCGCAAAGATATAGATCTCAACCGGAAAGGTACTTAGGTATTTTGACGAACGAGAGCTATGACGTTCTGTTACTTGAAAGTGATGAACCTGCGACTTACAAACAAGCTATGACGAGCCCTAGCTCCAAGCAGTGGCAAGAAGCCATGCAATCTGAATTAGACTCCATGTCTGAAAACCAAGTATGGGATTTGGTCGATTTGCCAGATGGCTACCAAGCCATTGGAAGCAAATGGGTTTTCAAACTGAAAAAAAGACAAGGATGGGAAACTTGAAGTTTTCAAAGCTAGATTGGTTGCAAAAGATTACAGGCAAGTCCACGGTGTGGATTACGATGAAACCTTTTCGCCAGTTGCAATGCTAAAGTCTATTCGAATAATGTTAGCAATCGCTGCATATTACGATTACGAATTATGGCAGATGGATGTCAAAACTGCTTTCTTAAACGGCGTTTTAACAGAAACTGTGTTTATGACACAGCCTGAAGGTTTTGAGGATCCAAAGAATGCTAAAAAGGTATGCAAGCTAAAGAAGTCAATCTACGGATTGAAGCAGGCATCCAGGAGCTAGAATATACGTTTTGATGAAGCAGTCAGTGACTTTGGTTTCATCAAGAACGCAGACGAATCTTGTGTATACAAGAAGGTCAGTGGGAGCAAAATTGCTTTCCTAGTATTATATGTCGACGACATATCACTTATCGGAAATGACATTCCTATGTTGAACTCTGTCAAGATTTGGCTTGGGAAATGTTTTTCGATGAAGGATCTAGGAGAAGCACAGTACATATTGGGCATCAAGATTTACAGAGATAGATCTAAAAAGATGATTGGACTTAGTCAAAGCACTTATATCAATAAGGTGCTTGATAGGTTCAAGATGGCGGACTCCAAGCGAGGCTACCTACCCATGTCTCATGGAATGACTCTAAGCAAGACTCAGTGCCCAAAAACACTTGATGAGCGTAGACGAATGAATGGGATTCCATATGCATCATTGATTGGTTCAATAATGTATGCTATGATATGTACACGCCCGGATGTTGCGTACGCACTCAGTGCTACGAGCAGATACCAGTCAGACCCAGGAGAGGCGCATTGGACTGCTGCCAAGAATATTCTGAAGTACCTGAAAAGGCACAAAGATGACTTCCTGGTCTATGGTGGAGATGATGAATTAATTGTTAAAGGCTATACGGACGCAAGTTTCCAAACCGACAAAGATGATTTTAGATCACAGTCTGGGTTTGTCTTCTGCCTCAACGGAGGAGCAGTAAGCTGGAAAAGTGCTAAGCAAAGCACCATTGCGGATTCTACAACTGAAGCGGAGTACATTGCTGCACATGAAGCAGCAAAGGAAGCTATATGGCTAAGGAAGTTCATAGGTGAACTCGGTGTAGTCCCCTCCATTAAAGGACCAATAGCCCTGTATTGTGATAATAACGGAGCTATTGCACAGGCAAAAGAGCCTTGACACCACCAGAGAGTCAAGCATGTACTTCGTAGATTTCACCTTCTACGAGAGTTCGTTGAAAGAAAAGAAGTCGAGATAAGCAAAATTGGAACTGATGACAACATATCAGATCCATTAACTAAACCTCTGCCGCAAGCGAAGCACAACTCGCACACTGCAGCTATGGGAATCAAGCATATTGGAGAATGGTTTTGATGTCTCTGTTTAATGTTTTAAAGTTTTAGAGTTTAAATCTTTGTAAAACATTATTGGTTAATCATTCACAATAAATGAAAAGAATTCATTTTTCCATTTAATTTGTGGTTTATTAAATGATGAGTCCCTTCAATTTGACGATATATTCAAGATAGACTGTCAGGACCAGTCCTGTGACTAAGAAATGTCTATCAAGTGAACTTGAATGTCAAAGGTTGAAAATGGTCCCTAGTCGGAGTTTTCTATAAAATTGGACGCATAGAAAACGTTAGACGACTAGAATGCAAGATGACTAGTAGTTCTGTTTCTTGAACTATGTGGACATGGCAATGTCATAATCATTTGCATAGATACTTACTTTGGGAAGACTAGTATCGGACAAGACCTATGAAACTTTACTGTAAGAGATGAAAGTCTGTCATAAGTAAATTTCATTAAATTATTAGACACTAAATCCTCAATACCTGAGTGATTTGAGATTACTTGTTTGATAACTGGTTGCTTTGACGTTGACCAACCGTCGCACCGTAAAAGGAGGCTATAAAGGCAACGCTCAGGTAATCACCTATCAAACGAAGTCTAATCTCAAGATCGCAAGATTGGGATTGTCCTCCCATAAATCGGGATGAGATGCTTAAAAGTTGTACAAGGCCACTCGGAGAGCTAGAAACTGTGAAATGCATGGCCGTGCTCGGATGAATCATAGGCTATGATTATCTGTTTATTTGATCAGTTGAACTCTGAAACCGAGGAACACCTCTGGACATAATAAGGATGACAACTCTTACCTTATGTTCAAGAGCAAGCATCAAGCGACAAAGGAATTAGGAAAATGCACACTTGTCCCTAAGGACAAGTGGGAGACTGAAGGAAATAATGCCCTTGTTCCAAGTATGCATTCTATGATAAGTCTAATAAATGCGGTTCAGTATTAATTAACAAGTTAATAATTCAGTGAGATCAAGTGAGCTGAATGCCTAGCTAGAGGCCGCTTCAGTTCAAGTGGAATTAATGATATTAATCCACAGCTTACTCTTGACTGAACCCGTAGGGTCACACAAATAATACGTAAACGGATCAAGTATTTAATGGCATTAAATACTCTATCTATGGATATTCGGAACCGACGGATATTGGTTTCAGTGGGAGCTGAGATCGTCACAGGCAAGAAATGAATACTCCGGAAACGATGATATTACCGGAAACGGAAATATGGATCGTATCGGAAATATAAATATTATCCAAGTCGTAGATGTTGCCGGAAACGGAAACATGGTACGTATCGGAAAATATTATCGGAAATGGAAATATTACCAGAATCGGAAATATTGCCGGAAACGGAAATATTGTCAGAATCGGAAATATTACCGGAATCGGAAAAGAATTCCGGAAACGGAAATATTAAATATTTGTTCGAAACGGAAATTAATTCCGGAATCGGAAATGTTAAATATTGTTCGTATCGGAAATGAATTCCGGAATCGGAAATTTAATCGGAAGCGTATCGTACGAATAAGCATCGGACGAGGCCTGCCGGACGAGGCCCAGCACGAAGCCAGGCCATCGCCCAGCAAGCCAAGCGCGCCGCACAAACAGCCACGCCAGGCCCAGTGCAAGGCCAGGCCCAGCAGGCCGTGGCAGCGCGCACAGCGCGCGCAGCGCGCGCGGGAGCTGCGTGGGCTTGCAGCTCGCGCAGGCCTCGCTGCGTGGGCTGCTGCTCGTGCGCACGCATGGGCGGCCCATCGTGGCTGCCGTGTGTGCGTGTGTGAGTGTTTGTGTTCGTGCACGTTTCCTAAAACGTGCAGAGTTCGGTTAATGATTAAATTCCTAATTCTATTTGATAAATTAATTAAATTAGAGTTCTTGTAGGATTCTAGGTTTAATTAATTTGTATCTGAATAGGATTCCAATTCCCTTTCCATACCCCTATAAATATGTGGCCTGGGTTCACAATTTAAAAAGAGTTTTAAAAGTATTCAAAGTGAGTTTTTGAGAGAAAAATTCAGCCACACATCTTGCTCAAAAGTGCCGAAAATTCTAGTACCTTAAGGGCGATTCTAGTTGGTCATTCTTAAGGCGGATCCGGACGTGCTGTGGACTATCTACGGAGGGACGACACTTGGAGTCCTAAAGACTTGTTCTTGTTCGGTTTGGGCGCAGCTAGGGAGGGCACGCAACAAAGAGTATGCATCTAAATTATGCTATATGATTATGTGTAAATAATATGTAATCCTGGGTCAATGGTTGTTTCCGCATGATTTATGTAATATCATATGTATCATAACCTAACACTTTTAACCAGGATGCTGTTAAGGGTGCCCATCTAGAGGACGTGGCTGGTGGGAGCCGTCAGATGGATGAAGGAGAGGTTAGCAGTCGTGCTAACGATGTTGCGGGGTCCGACAACTCCGCCGGTAGTGATGGGGAAGAAGATGAGGATATAGGGGATTCAATTTTGGAGTCTGGTGATGACATTGGTAAGCTGTGGGATGATGGCGAAGATGTGACATCTCTGTGTGAGCAGGTTGTGAGGGAAGGAGATCTGGATGTGGAACCAGATTCCGATACGGAGGAGATGAGGTTTAGGGTTGAGTGTCCTCCTCCCGCTGGTAGTGCCGTTGGCAAAGCTAAAATAGTCAAAACTTTTCGCGATAGGGCTATCAAAGACAACCATCCGCGCTGGGCCAAAGAGTATTTAAAACTGCCCAAAGGCTATCGTCTCGTGATTCCTGCTGAGGGGAGTGTGATTTTGGATTTCCCTCCTGGTCATATCGGCGTGTATGCCCATCATCTCGATTTTGGCCTCCGATTTCCCCTGCATCCCTTTATAGAGAAGGTATTCCGGGCTTGGAACGTATGTTTGGCGCAGGTAACGCCTCAGGTAGTGAGGAATGTGGTGGCTTTTACCTGGTTGCTGTCTTTTAAACAATGGCCCCAAACCATTAACCTCTTTAGGCGGTTGATTTGGTTGAAAAAATATAAAAAGAAGTCTGGTTGGTGGTCTTTTTATACCAAGGCAAGCAAAATGACCGTCAACCCCAAGTTGTCGAGCTGTAAAGATTGGGAGAAAAAGTTCTACTGGTTGAGAGTGCCATCTGACTTCCCCATTCGGACTCGCTTTCACCTCCCCCGTCCTCATATGAACCATTACCCCATTCGGGAGCTGGGTTTCAGGGAGAAAAGGGCGCATCAGTTTGTGTCCTGCTTGCATGTTGACACCGGTTTGCAGAAGTCTGTGACCGTTCCTAAATACTGGTTGCCTCCTGCTAAGTATATTTTGGGAAATGGCCGTTGTCTGCAGTCGGCTTGTGCCACACCCATACTCTTGGTATGGTCGTGGGGCTGATAGCTATATCCCCCTCTTATATTGTTTAAGTATGCTTTTGCTGTTTTGTACGTATTTTCGTTGTCTGTGTTTAAATCTTTACTTGTGTTTCTTACCAGGTCTGCACACCCTTAACTTTGGTATTCTTGGTTTGGGCCAAGACGGTCGTCCTACTACCAACAACCCTCCAAATCCGAAAGGCGTGTTTTCAACTCTGTCTACCTACGCAACCAAGGCCAACAAGAAACGTGGCTCGACTCGGGAGGAGATTGTGAGTGAGTCTCCTGCTAAGAAGACAAAAAGATTAAGCTCTCTACCAGCTCCCAAACCTCTTTCTATTCGTGAACCCACTAGAGCTGTTGCAATCGGTGGCTGGGCTGATAATCTTGTTCCAAAACATGTTTTCGTCACCACTCATACTGCTCCTGATATGGCCGGTGGTTTTAAGAGTTTGGATTGCGGTCGTGGTGCCGCCCTTATGTTAGGTTATGATACATATGACAATTCATAAATCATGCGGAAAAACCATAAAGCCAGGAAAACATATTATTTACACGTAATCATTTAGCATAGTTTAGATGCATACTCTTTGTTGCGTGCCTTCCCTAGCTGCGCCCGAACCGAACAAGAACAAGTCTTTAGGACTCCAAGTGTCGTCCCTCCGTAGATAGTCCACAGCACGTCCGGATCCGCCTTAAGATTGACCAACTAGGATCGCCCTTAAGGTACTATTATTTTCGGCACTTTATAGGCAAATGTGTGACTGAATTTTTCTCTCAAAAACTCACTTTGAGTACTTGAATTCTCTATGTAAATATGTGACCCTAGGCACTTATTTATAGAGTTTATGGAAAGGAATTATAATCCTATTAGAATACAAATCTATTTAATTATAATCCTACTAGGACTCTAATTAAACAAACTTTATCTATTAGGATTAGATTTAATCATATTACGAATCCCGGTAGCCTTAGGATTCCGAGTAACACACACGAGTGGCGCACAAGCACCGCACACCCGCACGCAGGCCTTGCGGCCCACACCGAGCGCACAGCGCAATGCCCACTGTCGCAGCCTTGTCCGCGCGCGCGCCCAAGCTTCGGCTGGGCCTGGCTTTTGCGCTGGGCCTGGTCGTATGCTTGGCGTGTGGTTGTTGCGCTTGGCTTGCTGGGCGATGGCCTGGCTTCGTGCTGGGCCTTCGTCCGGCAGGCCTCGTCCGATGCTTATTCGTACGATACGCTTCCGATTAAATTCCCGGTTCCGGAATTCATTTCCGATACGAACAATATTTAATATTTCCGATTCCGGAATTAATTTCCGTTTCGAACAAATATTTAATATTTCCGTTTCCGGGACTATTTTCCGATTCCGATAATATTTCCGATTCTGACAATATTTCCGTTTCCGGCAATATTTCCGATTCCGGCAATATTTCCATTTCCGATAATATTTTCCGATACGTACCATGTTTCCGTTTCCGGCAACATCTAGGACTTGGATAATAATTATATTTCCGATACGATCCATATTTCCGTTTCCGGCAATATCATCGTTTCCGGAGTATTCATTTCTTGCCTGTGACGATCTCAGCTCCCACTGAAACCAAGATCCGTCGATTCCGAATATCCATAGATGGAGTATTTAATGCCATTAAATACTTGATCCGTTTACGTACTATTTGTGTGACCCTACGGGTTCAGTCAAGAGTAAGCTGTGGATTAATATCATTAATTCCACTTGAACTGAAGCGGCCTCTAGCTAGGCATTCAGCTCACTTGATCTCACTGAATTATTAACTTGTTAATTAATACTGAACCGCATTTATTAGACTTAACATTGAATGCATACTTGGACCAAGGGCATTATTTCCTTCAGTCTCCCACTTGTCCTTAGGGACAAGTGTGCATTTCCTAATTCCTTTGTCGCTCGATGCTTGCTCTTGAACATAAGGTAAGAGTTGTCATCCTTATTATGTCCAGAGGTGTTTCTCGGTTTCAGAGTTCAACTGATCAAGTAAACAGATAATCATAGCCTATGATTCATCCGAGCACGACCATGCATTTCACAGTTTCTAGCTCTCCGAGTGGCCTTGTACAACTTTTAAGCATCTCATCCCGATTTATGGGAGGACAATCCCAATCTTGCGATCTTGAGATTAGACTTCGTTTGATAGGTGATTACCTGAGCGTTGCCTTTATAGCCTCCTTTTACGGTGCGACGGTTGGTCAACGTCAAAGCAACCAGTTCTCAAACAAGTAATCTCAAATCACTCAGGTATTGAGGATTTAGTGTCTAATAATTTTAATGAAATTTACTTATGACATATTTTCATCTCTTACAGTAAAGTTTCATAGGTCTTGTCCGATACTAATCTTCCCAAAGTAAGTATCTATGCAAATGATTATGACATTGCCATGTCCACATAGTTCAAGAAACAGAACTACTAGTCATCTTGCATTCTAGTCGTCTAACGTTTTCTATGCGTCCAATTTTATAGAAAACTCCGACTAGGGACCATTTTCAACCTTTGACATTCAAGTTCACTTGATAGACATTTCTTAGTCACAGGACTGGTCCTGACAGTCTATCTTGAATATATTGTCAAATTGAAGGGACTCATCATTTAATAAACCACAAATTAAATGGAAAAATGAATTCTTTTCATTTATTGTGAATGATTAACCAATAATGTTTTACAAAGATTTAAACTCTAAAGCTTTAAAACATTAAACAGGGTCATCAAAGCCATTCTCCAATATGCTTGATTCCCATAGCTGCAGTGTGCGAGTTGTGTTTCGCCTGCGGCAGAGGTTTAGTTAACGGATCTGATATGTTGTGATCAGTTCCAATTTTTCTTATCTCGACTTCTTTTCTTTCAACGAACTCTCGTAGAAGGTGAAATCTACGAAGTACATGCTTGACTCTCTGGTGGTGTCAAGGCTCTTTTGCCTGTGCAATAGCTCTGTTATTATCACAATACAGGGCTATTGGTCCTTTAATGGAGGGGACTACACCAAGTTCACCTATGAACTTCCTTAGCCATATAGCTTCCTTTGCTGCTTCATGTGCAGCAATGTACTCCGCTTCAGTTGTAGAATCCGCAATGGTGCTTTGCTTAGAACTTTTCCAGCTTACTGCTCCTCCGTTGAGGCAGAAGACAAACCCAGACTGTGATCTAAAATCATCTTTGTCGGTTTGGAAACTTGCGTCCGTATAGCCTTTAACAATTAATTCATCATCTCCACCATAGACCAGGAAGTCATATTTGTGCCTTTTCAGGTACATCAGAATATTCTTGGCAGCAGTCTAATGCGCCTCTCCTGGGTCTGACTGGTATCTGCTCGTAGCACTGAGTGCATACGCAACATCCGGGCGTGTACATATCATAGCATACATTATTGAACCAATGAATGATGCATATGGAATCCCATTCATTCGTCTACGCTCATCAAGTGTTTTTGGGCACTGATTCTTGCTTAGAGTCATTCCATGAGACAGGGGGAGGTAGCCTCGCTTGGAGTCCGCCATCTTGAACCTATCAAGCACCTTATTGATATAAGTACTTTGACTAAGTCCAATCATCCTTTTAGATCTATCTCTGTAAATCTTGATGCCCAATATGTACTGTGCTTCTCCTAGATCTTTCATCGAAAAACATTTCCCAAGCCAAATCTTGACAGAGTTCAACATAGGAATGTCATTTCCGATAAGTAATATGTCATCGACATACAATACTAGGAAAGCAATTTTGCTCCCACTGACCTTCTTGTATACACAAGATTCGTCTGCGTTCTTGATGAAACCAAAGTCACTGACTGCTTCATCAAAACGTATATTCCAGCTCCTGGATACCTGCTTCAATCCGTAGATTGACTTCTTTAGATTGCATACCTTTTTAGCATTCTTTGGATCCTCAAAACCTTCAGGCTGTGTCATAAACACAGTTTCTGTTAAAACTCCGTTTAAGAAAGCAGTTTTGACATCCATCTGCCATATTTCGTAATCGTAATATGCAGCGATTGCTAACATTATCCGAATAGATTTTAGCATTGCAACTGGTGAAAAGGTTTCATCGTAATCCACACCGTGGACTTGCCTGTAACCTTTTGCAACCAATCTAGCTTTGAAAACTTCAAGTTTCCCATCCTTGTCCTTTTTCAGTTTGAAAACCCATTTGCTCCCAATGGCTTGGTAGCCATCTGGCAAATCGACCAAATCCCATACTTGGTTTTCAGACATGGAGTCTAATTCAGATTACATGGCTTCTTGCCATTGCTTGGAGCTAGGGCTCGTCATAGCTTGTTTGTAAGTCGCAGGTTCATCACTTTCAAGTAATAGAACGTCATAGCTCTCGTTCGTCAAAATACCTAAGTACCTTTCCGGTTGAGATCTATATCTTTGCGATCTACGCGGGGTAACATTTCTAGATTGACCATGATTCTCACCAGATTCTTCTAAAGATCTCTGAGTTTCATCCTGAATGTCATCTTGAGCATTCTCTAGAGTTTGTTGTTCGACTCGAATTTCTTCGAGGTCTACTTTTCTCCCACTTGTCATTTTGGAAATGTGATCTTTCTACAAAAAGACACCATCTCGAGCAACAAACACCTTGTTCTCAGATGTATTGTAGAAGTAATACCCCTTTGTTTCCTTTGGATAGCCACAAGGATACATTTGTCAGATTTTGGATGAAGTTTGTCTGAAATTAATCGTTTGACGTATACTTCACATCCCCAAATCTTCAGAAAAGACACATTTGGAGGCTTTCCAAACCATAATTCGTATGGAGTCTTTTCGACAGCTTTAGACAGAGCTCTATTTATAGTGAGTGCAGCTGTATTTAGTGCATGTCCCCAAAATTCTAATGGAAGTTTGGCCTGACCCATCATTGACCTGACCATGTCTAGCAAGGTTCTGTTCCTCCGTTCCGACACACCGTTCCATTGTGGTGTTCCAGGAGGAGTCAATTCTGATAGAATTCCACATTCTTTCAGATGGTCATCAAATTCATAGCTCAGATATTCACCGCCTCTATCAGACCGCAGTGCCTTAATCTTCTTGCCTAATTGATTCTCTACTTCACTCTGAAATTCCTTGAATTTGTCAAAGGATTCAGACTTATGCTTCATTAGGTAGACATAACCATATCTACTGAAGTCATCAGTGAAAGTGATAAAGTAGCTGAAACCACCTCTAGCATTTGTACTCATTGGTCCACATACATCTGTATGGATTAAACCCAACAGTTCATTTGCTCTTTCTCCAACTTTAGAGAAAGGTTGCTTTGTCATTTTGCCAAGTAAACATGATTCGCATTTACCATAATCCTCTAAGTCAAATGGTTCTAGAATTCCTTCCTTTTGAAGTCTTTCTAAGCGTTTCAAGTTTATATGGCCTAATCGACAATGCCACAGATAGGTGAGATCTGAATCATCCTTCTTGGCCTTTTTGGTATTTATGTTATATACTTGTTTGTCGTGATCTAATAAATAAAGTCCATTGACTAATCTAGCAGATCCATAAAACATCTCTTTAAAATAAAACGAACAACTATTGTCTTTTATTAAAAAGGAAAATCCCTTAGCATCTAAGCAAGAAACTGAAATGATGTTTTTAGTAAGACTTTGAACATGGAAACACTCTTCCAGTTCCAAAACTAGCCCGGAGGGCAACGACAAATAGTAAGTTCCTACAGCTAATGCAGCAATCCGTGCTCCATTTCCCACTCGTAGGTCGACTTCACCCTTGCTTAACTTTCTACTTCTTCTTAGTCCCTGTGGATTGGAACATAAGTGTGAGCCACAACCTGTATCTAATACCCAAGAAGTTGAATTAGCAAGTATACAGTCTATAACGAAAATACCTGAAGATGGAACGACTGTTCCGTTCTTCTGATCTTCCTTTAGCTTTGGACATTCTCTTTTGTAATGGCCTATTCCATCACAATAAAGACAGCTTGATGTGGACTTGTCCTGCTTTGATTTAGCATTGCCCTTGGACTTTCCACCTTTCTTGAACGGTCTCCTTCTAGCCTTGAGTAAATCTTTGGCTTCACAGTCCAGTATTATTTCAGCCTTTCTGACAAGGTGAACAAATTCTGCAACTGTTTCTTCTCTTGGTTCACTTAGGTATAGTTTCTTGAAGCGACCAAACCCACTGTGTAGTGAATTGAGCAAGATAGAGAATGCCATTCTTTCGCTTATTGGTGTTCGTAGTAGACTTAGGCGATCAAAGTATGAACGCATAAGATCCACATGGAACCTCAGTGGGACGCCTACCCTCTGTTTAGTGCGAAGGAGCTGAACATGTGTTTCTTGGACCTCCATCCTATAACACCTGTTGGGAGAACTAACCTTTAGACCAGACATTGATTCAATCAACTCATGGACGTTCAGGTCCCTGTCCTCCGTGCTTCCACGACAGATATCCCTCAAATTCTTGATGAGCGTAAAAGGTTCATAGGCTACAAACCTTCTAGCCCAATCATCAGGGATATTGTTCAGCATGAGACTCATAACCTTTTTGAGATCCGCATCCCAGGCGTAAAATCTCTCAGGGGTCATGTCTCTGGCATAGTAGCTTGGCATGGGATGTGACAGTACATACTCAAGTCCATTGAGTTTGACTGTTTCAACTAGCTTAGCTTCCCATTCAAGAAAATTTGCCAGGTTCAGCTTGACCATAAGCTCAGAACCTATGATGATGTTTTGATTGTTGTTTGCCATATTTAAAAACTACAATTGAAAAGAATAAACAAATAAATAACCATTCACAGTTTCTCTTAATAAACTTAAATTCTAGCATACATGCATAATTCAATGTTTATTAAGCATTTTATTCAAGTTATGTGTTCCGGCAGGTGTGAATAAAATGATTCCAAGATCCTAAAATCATTGAAGAACTAAGCACAGTTTGTCGACTTAATCCTAAAACATCTTAGGTAAGCAAAAACCTTTTGCTAATAGTCTAGAAACTATTCTTGGTTGATAGGTACGTCTAAGAACTTATTAGGTAAACCTATCGATTTTGCCACGACATAAAATGACTCCTTACTTATATCGTTGAGTTTCACCAAAACTAACATGTACTCACAATTATTTGTGTACCTTGCCCCTTTAGGACCAATAAGTAACACCTCGCTGAGCGAAAACTATTACTAGATTGATGTAAAGGATATCCAAGCAAGTGTATATTTTGGCATGGCACCTTTTAACTCAATTTTTAAGTTTGGAACTTAAGGCTCTTACTATGTTGGTTAGATTTTAAGTGAACTAAAATCCTTAATCATGCAACATAATCAAGCTTTTGATCTCATGCATTTTAAGACATATTTAAAAGCAATAAATAACTTAAAACATGCATAAGATAAATGTGATCTAGTATGGCCCGACTTCATCTTGAAGCTTTAACTTCAAAGTCCGTCTTGAAAATCTCCGTGGGAGGCACCATTTTCTTCAAATAGGATAAGCTATAATTAAAACTAATTACAACTATTTGATGGTACGCAGACCATTTTTGAATTGAAAAACAACTTTGGTACTTTAGACCAATTACATTCAAATTAATGGTATGCAGACCATATTTTCTATTCTATTTGGGCCATACTAGTCACTTCATAACCTGCAAAACAGTACATATACAATATATACCATTCACCCATTCATTAGCATGAATGGCCCACATAGCTGGTTAGTAAAACACATTATGCATCACGTAAACATTTGCAGCAATTAATCAAGGGCACCAATAATCTACCAATTATTCAGTCCTTATTAATTCTAATCAAGTTGTTTTAACCTTAAGGATTTGTAGACCTAATCAAGAGTTTATGACTAAAAGGGCTCCCACTTAAACCAATAAATTCATATGCTTTACTAATTTTAAACATAAAAATGTATTTCTAGTCTAACCGGAAACATACAAATTTAACTAAAATTTAAAGCTCATATAAATTTATAATTGAATCCAAAAAGTTTAATTTAATTTCAGTCGTATTTAAATTAATTCATGATTTTAATTTTAGTAAAATAATTAGAATAAATAAAATTTATTATAATTACAATATTCAAAATTAAAATCCAAGGAAATAATTTAAATTATTAATTTTAAAATTAATTAAAATTACGTAAACTGAAAATTTCAAATTAAAATTTCAAAACGATCTAATCGCAACGCAAACACCATACGCAACGTACGCCCATGGGCCACACTCACACAGCCATCGCTGGCCATGTGCGCGCAGCCCATGCGCTGCGTCGCATCGCTGCTGCTGCTATCCTTCGCAAGGCACCACGCGAGCTGGTGCTCGCTGCGCGCGCGCCAGCGCTCGATGCACGCGAGCCATCGCTCGCTGCGCTCGCTCGCCAGCGCTCGCTGCATGCGAGCCAGCGCTCGCTGCGCGCGCTCGCTTTATGCGGGCCGTTGCTCGCTGCGCGCGCTCGCCAGCGCTCGCTGCGCGCGCTTGCCAGCGCTCGATCCTGCGAGCCATCGCTCGCTGCGCGAGGCATCGACGCTGGGCGTAGCACTCGTGGCACGCGAGCTTGCGCTCGCTGCGCGCGAGGCTCCGCACGCTTGCGCGAGCGTTGTGGCGCAGCTCGCTTGCTGCCCACACGCGACTGCTGTGCCTTGCTTTCGCCCTCGCTCATTCGTCCATTGCTCACGGCCCACGACACAAGGCAGGGCTGCTGCCTTGTGCTCGTGCACCATGGCCTTGCTCATTGCATTCGTGCCGCATGGGCGACGAGCTCCCTTGCTCGTCGTCACATGCCCGCACTATACAACACCCCTTAAGGGTAACACGTAGCGTCCATTGCTTTGTGCGTGCAAGTTATATGAGCGAATCGCATAAAATTTTAAAAATTTATATTTAAAATTAATGACAAATTAATAAATTAATATTAATTTCATAATTTTAGGGCGAAAAATCAAAAATTTATTATTCAATTGATTTCCGATTAACATGGATTCAATTCTAGGTCATAAAAATTTAAAATTTATCATAAATTTACAATTTTTATGGTGGTTTTTAATCATAGGTATCTAATTAAATTATAATTAATTATGAAAATCAAATTAATTCTAAATTATTCTAATTTTCAACAAATTAATCATAATTACAAATTAGATTGCATAATTAACAAGGCTAGGCATTCAAACTTGTTAAACATATACAGTAGGTCAATCAAAAATTCAAGATTTATCAACAAGAATCGCAAATATTTAATTTAACATCTTAAATTTACGAAATTTTGCATTCGAAAAACTAAAACCTCCGAAAAGTCATAGTTAGGCTTCGAATTTGAGAATTCTGGGTTCGGCCGAAAAATACTACTTTTGTTAAAATTTTAGAATGCCTTTTACATGCGGAATTGACACAAAAGTCACTCGATTTGGTTGAGTAACGAAGAAACTGCCGAAAAACTGCGTACGTATAATTAAATAAACGCAATTTGCAATTAATTAACAATTACGAAAATTAATCACCCCTTTTAATTCTTGCAAATTTGTAATATTTAACCATGTTCATGCAATTTAGATTATGAAAATAATAAGAGGCTCGTGATACCACTGTTAGGTTATGATACATATGACAATTCATAAATCATGCGGAAAAAACCATAAAGCCAGGAAAACATATTATTTACACATAATCATTTAGCATAGTTTAGATGCATACTCTTTGTTGCGTGCCTTCCCTAGCTGCGCCCGAACCGAACAAGAACAAGTCTTTAGGACTCCAAGTGTCGTCCCTCCGTAGATAGTCCACAGCACGTCCGGATCCGCCTTAAGATTGACCAACTAGGATCGCCCTTAAGGTACTATTATTTTCGGCACTTTATAGGCAAATGTGTGACTGAATTTTTCTCTCAAAAACTCACTTTGAATACTTGAATTCTCTATGTAAATATGTGACCCTAGGCACTTATTTATAGAGTTTATGGAAAGGAATTATAATCCTATTAGAATACAAATCTATTTAATTATAATCCAACTAGGACTCTAATTAAACAAACTTTATCTATTAGGATTAGATTTAATCATATTACGAATCCCGGTAGCCTTAGGATTCCGAGTAACACACACGAGTGGCGCACAAGCACCGCACACCCGCACGCAGGCCTTGAGGCCCACGCCGAGCGCACAGCGCAATGCCCACTGTCGCAGCCTTGTCCGCGCGCGCGCCCAAGCTTCGGCTGGGCCTGGCTTTTGCGCTGGGCCTGGTCGTATGCTTGGCGTGTGGTTGTTGCGCTTGGCTTGCTGGGCGATGGCCTGGCTTCGTGTTGGGCCTTCGTCCGGCAGGCCTCGTCCGATGCTAATTCGTACGATACGCTTCCGATTAAATTCTCGATTCCGGAATTCATTTCCGATACGAACAATATTTAATATTTCCGATTCTGGAATTAATTTCCGTTTCGAAAAAATATTTAATATTTTCGTTTCCGGAATTATTTTCCGATTTCGATAATATTTCCGATTCTGACAATATTTCCGTTTCCGGCAATATTTCCGATTCCGGTAATATTTCCATTTCCAATAATGTTTT
Organism: Spinacia oleracea; assembly: GCF_020520425.1. Lineage (NCBI taxonomy): Eukaryota > Viridiplantae > Streptophyta > Magnoliopsida > Caryophyllales > Amaranthaceae > Spinacia > Spinacia oleracea. The sequence continues at coordinate 69,169,846 of NC_079491.1, read as the reverse complement.
CCGATACGTACCATGTTTCCGTTTACGACAACATCTAGGACTTGGATAATAATTATATTTCCGATACGATCCATATTTCCGTTTCCGGCAATATCATCGTTTCCGGAGTATTCATTTCTTGCCTTTGACGATCTCAGCTCCCACTGAAACCAAGATCCGTCGATTCCGAATATCCATAGATGGAGTATTTAATTCCATTAAATACTTGATCCGTTTACGTACTATTTGTGTGACCCTACGGGTTCAGTCAAGAGTAAGCTGTGGATTAATATAATTAATTCCACTTGAACTGAAGCGGCCTCTAGCTAGGCATTCAGCTCACTTGATCTCACTGAATTATTAACTTGTTAATTAATACTGAACCGCATTTATTAGACTTAACATTGAATGCATACTTGGACCAAGGGCATTATTTCCTTCACCTTACTGGCAGGCGTACTCGTGATTGTAACCAACCCTTCACTCGAGTGAATCGGTCTCGAGTGAACGATTCTGCGCAGCCTGCCCCTGACAAGTCTCAAGAGAAGTCTCCTGAAAAGGAGTTTGAATCGGCTGCAGATGTGAACATCGCAGGTCAAGGGAATGATGCTGCCGCGAATGTTGAGTCGATAGTCCAACCAGACTTGATGGTTGTGGATCTTATGACTCCAACCCGCCAGAATCAAGAGCAGGAGGTGAATGATACTGACGCTGCTGGTATGGGCCAGAAAACTCCTCCTCTCTTGCCTCCCATTCTTCACACCTCTTCTGGGTATGTTCGCCCTAGCCAGAGTGCTGGTACCAGCTCTGGTTTGAACATGGGTGTCTTTGTCCGTCCTGGGGAGTGGATTGAGAAGACTCCGATATGCCTAACCCCCAGGAAAATGAAGTACTTTGAGGTTCCTCCTGGTGAGCCTGATGAACCTTGGAATCCTAAGGTCGACCTTCTTCGTGGGGAATCGGTTCTTACTGATGACTGTAAGGGGGGCGGTTGTATGGGCTGGAGAGCTTTGAAGGATTTGGCTACTCCACGCGACAATCCTGCAGTCGAGATTGATGCGCCTGCTGCTCAGCACATGAATGATTTATACAAGGTACCTTATCTGGCATATATATTTTGATACATAGCTAGCTTTTGTTTTTACTGCCTCATTGGTTATGCTTATTGGTAGGCTGCTACTTCTGGGGTAGAACTGGTGAAGCTATACCTTTGCTACCAGGAGGAGAATGAGCAGCTCAAGCAGGCTCAGGCTGACAAGGATAAAGAGCTAGCTGATGCCAAACATGAGTTGCAGCAGAAACTAACTGAGCTTGAGAATTTGAAGACGCGCAACCAGGAGTTGGAAGATGTTGCCAAAAAGCTGGCTGCTGAAGAGGTCAAAACTAAAGAGCTGGTTGAGCAGTTGCGCGAAGCTGATGAGAAAGCCAAGACTGCTTACAGGACTGGAGCTCGAGATGGTGCCTTGCGTTTTACCCGTTCTCAAACTTACAGCAAGCGTATTACAGACAGCCATAATGGTGGTTGGTTCGCCGCCCATCGCTGTGGTGTGCATGGTATAGGCCTCACCAAGGAGGATTGTAAGGATATTGAGTATGCCTTTCTTGTGGAAAAGAAACATAAAGATCCGACTGGTTGGGAGACACAAATCATCCCTGAGGAGATCATCCAGAATGCAGATCCTTTGTTTCTCCCTCCAATCGAACTGAAAGAAGAGGATTATCTGGATCCCACCATGCTATCTTCCAGTACCAACCAGGCGGGTTTTTCACAAGATTGAAGATGCGGGCAGTCATCACCCAGGTAATCCTGCGGTTCATCTGGCGTTGTTTGTTATGAATTGTTTGTAACGCCTTTTTTTGGTATCAGCTGTTTGTGGCACCTTTTGCCTTGAGATATTTTAACTTGTCTGTATAAACTTTCTATTTGGTAAAGGGCACTTTGAGTAGTGCTTGTTTTACCCAGTGCCGTTTTAGCAGCTAACAAGTGTTAGTTCTGGTGTTGGCTGTCGATTTTATGTTATCTGAATGTGTTTTTATGTTTACATTGCTGCGCTGTTTTTGTGTTATATAATATTTTAAAATATTTGCTTGTACCTACTTTAAGGGTTTGAATCACGATTTTTTGCTTATACATCACCCCGAGTCAGCAAGCTGGTAGTAGCCTTGCTGACCTACTTTAAGGGTTTGATTCGTATCACCCCGATTCAGCAAGCTGGTAGTAGCCTTGCTGACCTACTTTAAGGGTTTGAATCACGATTTTTTGCTTATACATTACCCTGAGTCAGCAAGCTGGTAGTAGCCTTGCTGACCTACTTTAAGGGTTTGATTCTTTTGTTTTGAATTCCTCGACTTCCTTTCATTTCATGGACCATAACAGGCCTGGCTCAACCGGCCTTTTGGGTTAGTGTTTACACATAAAACTTTCTAAGGACGCTGGCGTTCCACGAGTTTTTCAATGCGACTCCCCCCATATCCATCAGCCTAAAAGCTCCTGGTACGATTTCTTCCCATATCTGATAGGGCCCCTCCCAGTTTGGGGTTAACTTTCCTTGGACCTTTGCCTTGCCTGTAGCTGCAGTTCTGCGGAGCACCAGGTCTCCTACTTCAAACTGCCTGTGCTTTACTCTTTTGTTGTAAGCATTAGTTATACGCTGTTTGTATGCCGCCGATCTGATTTCTGCTCTGAGTCTGATCTCTGGTAGAAAATCCAGCTCCTGTCTTAACAGTTGATCGTTCTTGTCTTCTTCATAATGCTGGATCCTGAATGTGGGTAACCCTACTTCTACTGGTATCACTGCTTCTGATCCGAAACATAGACGGAATGGGCTCTCTCCCGTTGCTTCCTTAACGGTGGTTCTATTTCCCCAAAGTATTTCAGGAACAATATCGGCCCAACCAGCCTTATAGTCATCTAGCTTTTTTCTCATTGCTGCCAGTATCTGCTTGTTGGCAGCTTCTGCCTGCCCATTGCTTTGGGGATGACAAACAGAAGAGTAGGCAAACTTGACTTTGTACAGACTCAAGAAACTTTGTACTGGCGAGCAATCAAACTGTACCCCATGGTCCATAACGATTGCCATTGGTAATCCGAACCTGGTGATTATATTTTTCCATATGAACTTTTTAACTTGATTTGCAGTTATCTTTGCCACTGGTTCTGCTTCTATCCATTTGGTGAAATAATCAACTGCCACTATCAAAAATTTTCTTCCACCAGATGCCGTTGTGAATGATCCCAGAATGTCCGTTCCCCACTGGGCGAATGGTACTGGATTTAGGATTGGCATGAGATCGTTTGCAGGACGATTGATGACTGCTGAGAAGACCTGACATTTTTCACATCTCTTGACGTACTCTTGTGCGTCTATTAACATTGTCGGCCAGTAGTATCCTTGCCTTTGGCATACCAGTGCGAGGGTTTTTCCTCCCTGATGATTTCCACAAATTCCCTCATGCATTTCTTCTATCAGTCGTGCCGATTCATATGCTGATATGCATCGTAACAGAGGCAAGCTGAAACCCCGCTTGTAGAGTTGACCTCTGATGATTATGAACCAGCATGAGTTCCTAGTCAACCTTCTTGCCTTCGTTTTTTCTGCAGGCAGTGTTCCATCTCTCTTGTATGCCCACATAGTGTCATACCATTCAGGTTGGCTTGTGATTACCATGACCTCTTTCCCCACTATCTTCGTGCTCCTTCGATGCATGACTTCCATCATTACTGACTTTATCAGAGCACTTGAGCTGGCCAGTTTTGACAGGGAGTCTGCCAACATGTTCTCTGATCGGGGTACTAATTTTATTTCGAAACTTTCCAACTGTACCACTGATTGTTTAAGCTTTTCGGCATATTGTTTCATGGATTCTTCCTTCGTTTCATACTCTCCTGAGAACAGGTTTGCTACCAACTGTGAGTCGGTTGTGAGTATGAGCCTACGAGCACCAGCCGCCATGCAGATCTGTATGCCAGCGATTGCGGCTTCGTATTCTGCCTCGTTGTTTGATGCCTGGAAAGAGAACTTAATAGCATACTCGAACTGGTCTCCTTCTGGTGAAGTAATTATTACCTCTGCTCCTGCCCCTGATTTGGTGACAGAGCCGTCTACTGCTACTTCCCATTTTCCTTCCTCTATTTCCTTCTCCAGATATGATGCTTCGACTATGAAGTCAGACAGTGCTTGGGCTTTTATAGCCGTTTTGGGCCGATACTCCATGTGAAATTCTGACAGTTCAATCGCCCATTTTAGGAGTCTACCTGATGTGTCCATTTTTTGCATTGCTTTTTCCAGTGGGTAGTTTGTGAGGACTTCAATTCCGTGTGCATCAAAGTAGGGTCTCAGTTTTCTGGTTGCAATCAGTACTGCCAATCCCAACTTTTCTATCAAGGAGTATCTCGTTTCTGCTTCTTGCAGGATGTGGCTGACAAAGTACACCGGTATCAGTGCTTTATCTTTATCTATGATCAGTACTGCTGCTACTGTGTGCTGAGAAGCAGATATGTATAGCTGCAGCGTGTCTCCTTCCTCTGGTCGGGCTATCGTGGGTAAGGCTTGCAGGTGCCGTTTTACTGCCTCAAAAGCTGCTTTTTCTGTTTCTCCCCACTTGAATTTCTTGTTTTGCTTTAATATGTTGAAGAAGGGCAACGACTTATCTGCTGATTTGCTAATGAACCGGGTCAATGCGGCCATTCTTCCTGTTAACTTTTGCACGTCTTTTATGCAACCGGGTTCTGGTAGGTTCATAATTGCTTCCACCTTATCTGGATTGGCGTCGATTCCCCTTTCGCTTACTAGGAAACCCAAGAACTTTCCTGATCGGACCCCGAATACACATTTCTTGGGGTTTAACTTCATCCTGAACTTCCTCAGAGTTTCGAAAGTTTCTCTCAAATCGTCAATGTGGTCGCTGGCCAATCGGTTTTTAACTATTGAATCATCCACATATACCTCTATGTTTCTCCCTTTCTGGGAAGCAAATACCCTATCTACCAGCTTCTGGTAGGTTGCTCCTACATTCTTCAACCCAAACGGCATAGCCTTATAACTGTACACCCCTGTATCTGTGATGAAGGCGGCCTTCTTTCTATCGGCCTTACACAAACTGACTTGGTGATACCCTGAGAAGGCATCCAGGAAACTCAAAAGAGCATGGCCACTGGTTAAATCTACCAATCTATCGATTCGTGGCAACGGATAGCAGTCCTTGGGGCATGCCCCATTCAGGTTGGTAAAATCCACGCACATTCGCCAACTTCCATTTGACTTTTTTACCATGACCACGGTGGCCAACCATTCGGGGTAGTCACAAACTTCTATGAACCCTGCTTCCAGCAATTTTTCCACTTCTTCCCTTATTGCAGCATTTTTTCCATTGGAGAAATTTCTCTTCTTTTGCTTCACCGGCCTGACTGACTTGTCCACATTCAGACGGTGCACTATAATGTCCGGGCTGATACCGGGCATTTCATCTGCAGAGAAGGCGAAAACATCCGCATGTTCTCGCAGTAGGCCGATAAGATTGACCTGCTGATCTGCTTCCATATCGGCACCTATTCGTACCGTTTTTTCCGGAATTCCTTCTACCAACTCAATTTCTCGAGTTTCCCCATCTGCAGCCGGCCTTGGGATGCAAGCAGGCCTTTCATCAAAATTTTCCATGCTCAGATCCCCTCTCTTTCTTTTGGTTGGCATGTTTGCTTCTCGGGCGAGGTTGGTTTTCGGCACCATCCTTCCTGGTGCCTTTATCGCTGTCAGATAACACGATCTAGCAGTCTCCTGACTGCCATGTACTCTTTCCGTTCTTTCCAGATTCGAGAGATATATCATAGTCAAATGATAAGTGGACACCACCGCCTGGGCATCATGAATGAACGGTCGACCAATTATTACATTATACGCTGCTGGTACTTTTATTACCAAAAAATCGACCATTAAGTCCCTGGCTGATACTCCTCTACCCACTTGAACCGGTAAACGGATACTGCCTTCTGGGTAGACGCTGGCTCCAGAGAATCCGATAACGGGATAGTTTACCCTTGCTAACTCTCCGTGATCTATGTTCAACTGGGTGAAAGCTTCCCAGAATATGATGTTCGCAGAGCTGCCTCCATCAATCAGGCATCTCTTGACAGGGAAGTTTGCTATCTCGAGCTCCAGTACCAGCGGGTCATCATGGGGGTATATGATGCCGCGACAATCCTCCGAAGTGAACGTGATGACCGGTAGGGGGGTTGGTTCCGGCCATTTCCTTGCACTATGGTAACTCACGAGGTGCCTGTGTTCCTCTAGATTTTTTATTGCCCCGCTAACTGTACCTCCATGCACGGGCCCTCCTGAGATCACCCAGATAGTGGGTCTTTTTCCCCTGTCACCCCCATCTTTACTCGTTTCCGGTAATGACCGGATTTCTTGTCGGGGTGGTGGTGCCTGTTCAATCCTACCAGCGGGCTGTGAATACCCCGGCTGGGTAGGTATATATGGGGCATGACTATGCGAACTGCCCTGCCTATTATTTCCTCCCTGGCCTTCCTGCCGAATCCTGTACTGGGACAGGTATCCCTTTCTTACCAGCTCTTCAATGTTATCTTTGAGCTCTTTACAGTGCTCCGTGTAATGACCATGATCATTATGAAAAGCACAAAAATTCTTATTGTTACCTGGTGCATCCATTGGTAACGGCTTTCTCCATGCTGCTGATTTGTTCACTGCGTAGATAGTAGCTCTGGCGGTGTTGAGCGGGGTGTAGACCTGATAAGCCCCTACCGGCTGTCTATTCTGATATCCCCCTCTCTGCTGATGGCTCTCCTTTCTACTGCTATCCTTTCGGTAACTGTGTTGTTGTATGGGAACATGATCTTTCCTGGCCGATTGTACTGCCTGATTTCCCCCCATGGGTGATATTAGCATCAGTTCATCACTTCTGATATACTCATTTGCTTTTCTCAAGGCCTCCCCCAGGGAGGTAAATGATTTTCTTCCCAGGTACCTTTTGAACTCGCACTCTTGCATTCCTCTTAACAGAGCCAAAACGGCTATTTCTTGCTGTAAATCTGGTATGGTGATGGATTCATTGTTAAATCGGGTGAGGTACTCTCTCAACGGCTCTTTCGGCCTTTGTGAGATTGACATCAATTCTCCGGATGTTTTCTTTCGTTCAACCTTGCTAATGAACCGTCTCACAAAATCCTCTTGTATCTGCCGAAAGCTAAATATCGATCCAGCCGGCAACTTCTTATACCAGTCGGCTGCCACCCCTGACAAGGTGGTTTGGAACACTTTGCACCACATGGCATCTGAGTCAGAATACAACATCATGTGTTGTTCGAAAGCGCTGGAATGATTTTCGGGGTCTGTGGTTCCGTTGTATTTGCACGTTGGCATCTTTACCTTCTCCATAGGCTGTTCCAGAATACCTCTGCATAGTGGGGAGTCTTTAGGGTGTATGGTTCGTCTCATCGGCTCCTGATGAGGCATATATCCTTCGTATCTATTCCACCTAGACTGTGGAGATTGCACGATGTACTCCTCGTGGTATGGTGTCGATTCCCTACCAGCAGGAACCGACCCCTCTTGCTTTGATACTGACTCTCGGCGTCTAGTGGACCTTTCTCTGCGCCGAGAACTATGCCTTTTTCTTCTGCCCGGATTTTCACTGCAGATAAGTATTGGTTCAGGTTGTGCTGGCAGTACCACTTCATGCTCTAGGGTTTCGTAGAGATTCCTAACTGGCATCGCGCCCGGGCGACTACCGGTAACCACGATCTGATTTCCTTCTGTCCTCCCCGAGGACAGTTCAGCCATTGCCTTCATGACGGCCGAAGCCGTCAGAAGCTGTTGTGGTGTGAACCTTTGGGACAACGCCGAGAGGTTGCTCTGAATCTGTGGGGGGGATGGAGAATCCTGTGCCCTTTCTTCCATGGACGTCTCATCCTCTATGAGCACGTCGTTCGGGTTTTCAAAACCTGGGGGTGGAATGCTTATCTGTGACTTGAGTACTTTTGGGGGAGGATTGGTAAGTGGTGTGACTTGGCTGGTTGAGACAGGTAAGAGAGAAGGTTTGACTATCGTGGCTTGTGCTACTGATGTTGGTGTGATCACTGCTGATTGTGGGAGATTGTTGTTTTTTCTAGATTTTTTGTTGTTGGTATCCATGGTGGCTGATTAGCTTGACAAGATTGGGAAGTCCCCTCCTTCTAGCGCCAATTGTTCCGGTAAGAATTGGGAACGGTTGGAGAGGTCTTGTTGGTCGTGTATTGCTGTTATCCTGATGGTATCCTGCGCAGGTAACAAAGATGAACTAGCCTCGAGGGTGATTCGAGGATCCCCCTCCGATGCTAAAGTCAGGTATGGTAAGTAATAAGTATTTTAGGTTTGGTGAAAATGATTGTGATCGCGTACCTTTTGTAATAAATGAAGCTCATATATATAGGCGCGGGTCGGGCGTACGGACAAATGAGTCCTACCCGATTGATAGCGACCCGTTGACTTCTTGATTGATCACGTGCTGCCTCCCTACCGGCTTTTAAGAGATGCTGGTAGGGAATAAAAGCTGCCGTTAAGAATTCTTGGCTATTATCCTTAACTGGTTGGGAATGCTAGCATACCCGTACAACTAGCCCCCTCAGAGTGAGCATATCTGTCTTGACTGATGTGCTTGCTCTGAAAATAGTGCTCTCCCTACACTATGTAATTTGTCTAATCAAATATGAGAACATAATAAAACCCTTTCTTTTCTTTTCTTTTCTTTTCCTCCCGAATCCCCTCAACCAAACTAAGACTACGCGCTTGGGAGCATGTACTACGTACTAAGGTAACAGCTTGAAACAAAATACTTATTTTTTACTTTCTTTATAAAGTGTACGTCCGATTAAAAAACTGAAGGGGTATCGGTGTTTGGTATTTCTGTATGCTTTGAAGCCAAATTAGGATTGAATGGAAAGGATGAACACATCAATTGTTTATTGTATAATTTTGATTGTTTATTTTTGTTTGTTTCATCCCAAATATTTCTTGAATTCCTGAAAGACCTAATTTGTTTTTTTTTTTTTTTAATTTAATGGTGGTCCTGTCCCTGAGAAAACAGCCACGGAGGAGGATGATGGTGAAAAGATTGTCCCTGAGAAAACAGTCATGGAGGAGTATGGTAATGGTGGTCAAAAGATTGTCCCTGAGAAGGCTGTTTATGTTGATCCTTCAAGCCGTTGTTCATCGAGGTAGCGTTAATTACACAGTTAATTTTACGCTTAAATTACACAGTTAATTTTGTGCAATGGTAATTTTTGTGATGCTTGTTGGTAATTAAATTAGCATCAGCTTTTATATCCTGAGTTAATAAATAGGAAAAGAATAGAATTTGCATTTAGGGTGTGATTTGAAAAGCTAACACAAAAGGGTCTTCACTCTTCAGTATCCTGCCTTTGTCTCTCAAATTAATCTTCTGCGAGGGAATTGAGTTTGAGAAAATAATTAACATTATGTTTTTCTTTTTCTTTTACCTCTGATTATGGTCCCTTTGGCCTGCCTTTTCTCAAGCATTGGTCCTTGAAAGTTGAAAGTTGTGTTCAGCTCCTGCTTTCATAAGAGGTTGACCTCATGTTTATGCTCTTTTTTTTCCATTTATTATTATTGTTTTTAATGTTAGAAGATCAGGAATTACAATGTGTGGCTCAGCCATCAGTCGAATGGAAGCAAAACATGGCAACGTTTTCTGAAATAATGACTAGTATATAGTTGGAACAAATACCATCACTATAATGCAATATCCGAGGTAAAAGTTTTAAGCTTTAACCTTATACTGTTACTAACACAACTTGATACCACAATTTTAAGATATTGTGACTGCACCTTCTTTCTAATCTCACCACGTTGTGATACCCACCACATAATACAGGTTTTTTTTCATGTATTTTACAAATTGATTTGATTTTGGTTTAACTTTGTCTTCTAGTTTCAACTCAGACAAGAGTTCCTATGAATTGTTGTACGAAGATATTTTGAGAAGGGCTCGTAACGTACTCGTGCTTGCCAGACAAAGAGTGAAGACAAGACAGGGGATTTCATTCAGGAAGAAAAATGGAGCTCTTGGGCTAACAAAGCCCTTTAATATTATAATTCCAAGCAGGTTGTCCCCGTCCTTCCTTCTGATTTTGTGGTAAAATGCATATGCTTTCATGTAAACGTGTTTTTTTGGGTTTGGACTTCATTTCAGAATGCCAAGTTCAGGCTTGTGAAGGTCGCAGCAATGGTGCAAAATGCTGTGATGCCGAAAGCGAAGGTTCATATTAATTTTGTGGCTAAATCAGATGATGATGATTCCTTCCAACTCTTTTTCTCAGAAATGTATGTCCCGTGGAATAAAGGACTTGAAACTGACAAACAAGGGTGTTGTATCTTGGAGCTGGTTGATTCAGGTAATGACATCAACATTTTTGGGTGGAGTTAGTTGTTTGAGCTTTAATTAATTTTGGACTAGGTATAATTGTAATTGTTTCACCAAAATGTGATGCAGGGAATCCAAATTCTAGTATGTGTCAATTATGCTGGTATCCTGGATGTACATTAATGCATCCTACACCTGGATACGGTTTTCGCTCTGCCAGTGGAGATCCGTTTACTGATTTGGAGTCTCGCTTTCCTCCGCAAGTGACGCTTTTCTCAAGCAGGTTAAAACATTAATAAATGCCAATTGCAGCTGTTAGACTAAGGGATCAACTTTATAGAACTCTTAAGGGGAAATTGTTTGAAACTAATTTATCCTTGTTTGGTAGCATTATAAATGATCAAGTAACACTGGTAAGGTTATGGAAATTTTGGAATGAGTGCTTAATTATGTTAAAAGGTTTGTTGTCATTTTTAATACTGTGGTTAATTATGAGATCGAATGTTTTGGAGGAAGGATACTATAAAGAATCCATCCTCATTTTTTCGGATTTTCAGTTAGTTCAAACAAAACTCTTATAACTTTTAATACTTCGTATTAAAATTAAATTGTGCTGTACAGCCCTGGCAGAATGAAGAAATCGCCGTTTTTCGAGGGGATTCCTCTAGGAGATTTTAAATATCCGTCGTGAGTGATTATGGATTTTAAACAAGTAGTAATTTATTCCAAGCGAATTAATTACAGATGATTTTTATTTTAAAAACTGTGTTTGTGAAACTTTTCAGATTATTGCCCATGCCACTGCTTCCTGATCCTAGGATTGAGCTGATTCCTGATGCCAAGAAAGTCCTAGAACAGTATAATTCCAATAAGGTTTGCCTACGTACACTTGATTCTTGCCCTTTTTATTTTTACTTTGGCTATGATGCACTATGTACGTTCTCCCTCTTATTAGCTTGGGTTATGTGATTTATTTCAGCATTCTAACTTCAAGTTTAAGGAGGTGACAGCGGTGAAAACGACTCACCCTTGGCAATATGCTATTCATATGAATTTTGTTATGAATTCTAGAGTTACTAGCTAGAATTCTTGTAACATAATGTAACCTAAGAATTGACTAAGACTTGATGTAAGAAATTGATGTAAGAATTAATGTTGTCCATTATGGTTTTTAGGAGTTTCGGTAAGTTAAGTTTCCTATTCTTTGTATAAATAGTTGTACATATTGTAATACAAGGATATACTTTTCTCCTCATATTTATGTGTGTGTGAGTTTAACATGGTATCAAGCCATCTCTAAATTAGAGATTTTTTCCCCTTTCAAATAGACGTGTTCTTGCATTTTTTTTATATTCTTTGCTGCTGTTTGCGCAATTTCCGTTTGTGTTTCATGGGTGATGATGATAAATCTAAGGCTCCTCGCTATGAGCCATTTTCTGAATACTACCTTCACCCGAGTGAAGGTACAGGGGCAGTCAGCCCTATCCTGCTGAAAGGAGACAACTACGAGGAATGGTTTCGTTCCCTACGCAATAATCTCCGTGCAAAAAACAAACTCGGCTTCATCGATGGTACCATTGATGTTCCAGATGCAACATCGGATGATTTTAATCAATGGGGTATTGTTAATTCTATGCTTGTTGCTTGGATTTTTAATACTTTAGATGTGTCTGTTCGTTCTACTATGCGTTTTCCTGAGAATGTTAAGTCTTTATGGGATGATTTGCGGGATAGATATTCTCTGGGGAACGGGCCTCGTATTCTTGAATTAAAAAATAAAATTACTGATTGTAAACAAAGGGGGAGACCTGTGGCTGTATATTATGGTGAATTAAGTAGTTTACAATATGAATTGTCTAGTTATACAAAATTGCCTACGTGTACGTGTTCCGCTGCTAATGAGTATGTCCAGATTCGTGAAACAGAGATGCTCCATCAATTTTGTATTGGTCTCGAATCAAAGAAATTTGGGAGTGTTGTTTCCAATTTGTTAATGATGGATCATTTGCCATCTCTCAATGTTGCTTATTCTCGTGTGATTGCTGATGAGAGAAAGCAAACTGTTTCGGAGGCTCAAGAAAACCCCCGTCCCGATGTAGTGGGGTTTGCAACCAATGGTGTGGCGTATTCTCGTTCTGGTAAGGTTGTTGGAGACTCTGATGGTAGGCTATGTACTCATTGTGGTCGAGCAGGACATGAGAAAGACAAGTGCTTTGAACTTGTTGGATTTCCTGAATGGTATGTTGGTGGTTCGCGTGGTGGTCGTGGGGGCAGGTCTGCCTCAGGCAATGGAAGTCGTGGTTCCGGTCGCAGTGGGCGCAATTCTGGTCGTGGCTTCACTGCAAATGTTGGTAGTTCCCGTGGTGGCAGTACCCAGGAAGTTGGTGAGGCTGATAGAAGCAGTGCACCAACACTGACTGATGAGCAATGGGCTCAATTCATGGTTGCATTCAATCGGTCTAAACCATCTTCTTCGTCGTCCGAAAAATTAAACGGTACGTATGGTTTCAGTGATTGGATAATTGATACAGGATGCTCAAATCACATGTCGGGTAATCTCTCTTTATTCACAAATTTGCGTGATATTTCATCACCTGTTGGTATGCCTAACTGAAGGAAATAATGCCCTTGGTCCAAGTATGCATTCTATGTTAAGTCTAATAAATGCGGTTCAGTATTAATTAACAAGTTAATAATTCAGTGAGATCAAGTGAGCTGAATGCCTAGCTAGAGGCCGCTTCAGTTCAAGTGGAATTAATGATATTAATCCACAGCTTACTCTTGACTGAACCCGTAGGGTCACACAAATAGTACGTAAACGGATCAAGTATTTAATGGTATTAAATACTCCATCTATGAATATTCGGAACCGACGGATCTTGGTTTCAGTGGGAGCTAAGATCGTCACAGGCAAGAAATGAATACTCCGGAAACGATGATATTGCCGGAAACGGAAATATGGATCGTATCGGAAATATGAATATTATCCAAGTCGTAGATGTTGCCGGAAACGGGAACATGGTACGTATCGGAAAATATTATTGGAAATGGAAATATTACCAGAATCGGAAATATTGCCGGAAACGGAAATATTGTCAGAATCGGAAATATTGCCGGACGGAAAATAATTCCGGAAACGGAAATATTAAATATTTGTTCGAAACGGAAATTAATTCCGGAATCGGAAATATTAAATATTGTTCGTATCGGAAATAGATTCCGGAAATGGAAATTTAATCGGAAGCGTATCGTACGAATTAGCATCGGACGAGGCTTGCCGGACGAAGGCCCAGCACGAAGCCGGGGCCATCGCCCAGCAAGCATGCGCGCCACAAGCCCAGCCAAGGCAGCGCCCAGGCCTACCGCAAGGCAGGCCCAGCGCGCGCCAAGGGCCACGGCTGCGTGGGCCGTGATGCGCGGGCTGCTGCTCGCACGCGCATGGGCAGCCCTTGTGGCTGCCGTGTGTGTGTGAGTTTGTGCTCATGCATGATTCCTGAATCTGCAAGAGTCAGTGTATGATTAAATGTCTATTCCTAATTGGATAAATTAATTAAATAGAATTCATGTAGGATTCTAATTCCAATTAATTCGCATCCTACTAGGATTACGATTCCTTTTCCATAACTCTATAAATAAAGGCCTAGGGGTCATAATTTATACACAAGTTTCAAAGTATTCAAAAGTGAGTTTTTGAGAGAAAATTAAAACACATCTTGCTCATAAAAGTGCCGAATTTTCTAAGTACCTTAAGGGCGATTCTAGTTGGTCAATCTTAAGGCGGATCCGGACGTGCTGTGGACTATCTACGGAGGGACGACATTTGGAGTCCTAAAAGACTTGTTCTTGTTCGGTTCGGGCGCAGCTAGGGAGGGCACGCAACAAAGAGTATGCATCTAATTATGCTATATGATTATGTGTAAATAATATGTTGTCCTGGGTTAATGGTTGTTTCCGCATGATCTATGTAATGTCATATGTATCATAACCTAACAGTGGTATCACGAGCCCCTTATTATTTTCATAATCTAAATTGCATGAACATGGTTAAATATTACAAATTTGCAAGAATTAAAAGGGGTGATTAATTTTCGTAATTGTTAATTAATTGCAAATTGCGTTTATTTAATTATATGTACGCAGTTTTTCGGCAGTTTCTTCATTACTCATCCGAATTGAGTGATTTTTGTGTCAATTCCGCATGTAAAAGGCATTCTAAAATTTTGACAAAAATAGTATTTTTCTGCCGAACCCAGAATTCTCAAATTCGAAGCCTAACTATGACTTTTCGAAGGTTTTAGTTTTTCGGATGCAAAATTTCGTAAATTTAAGATGTTAAATTAAATATTTGCGATTCCTGTTGATAAATCTTAAATTTTTGATTGACCTACTGCATATGTTTAACAAGTTTGAATGCCTAGTCTTGTTAATTATGCAATCTAATTTGTAATTATGATTAATTTGTTGAAAATTAGAATAATTTAGAATTAATTTGATTTTCATAATTAATTGTAATTTAATTAGAAACCTATGATTAAAAACCACCATAAAAATTGTAAATTTACGATAAATTTTAAAATTTTTATGACCTAGACTTGAATCCATAACAATCGGAAATCAATTGGATAATAAATTTTCGATTTTTCGCCCTAAAATTATGAAATTAATAATATTTATTAATTTGTCATTAATTTTAAATATAAAATTTTAAAATTTTTATGCGATTCGTTCATATAACTTGCACGCACGAAGCAATGGACGCTTCGTGTTACCCTTAAGGGGTGTTGTATAATGCGGGCATGCGACGACGAGCAAGGGAGCTCGTCGCCCGTGCGGCACGAATGCAATGAGCAAGGGCGTAGTGCACGAGCATAAGGCAGCAGCCCTGCCTTGTGTCGTGTGCCACGAGCAATGAACGAATGGGCATGGGCGAAGGGCGAGCCAAGGCAGTCGCGTGTGGGCAGCAAGCGAGCTGCGCCACAACGCGCGCTGCCTCGCACAAGTGCGCGCAGCCTCGCGCGCAGCGAGCGCAAGCTCGCGTGCCACGAGCGCTGCGCACAGCATCACTCGCGCGCACAGCGCGCGATGTCGCCCGCCCAGCGAGCGATGTCGCGCACCAGCGAGCGATGGCTCGCGCGCGCGCAGCGAGCGATCTCGCGCGCGCAGCGAGCGATCTCGCGCGCCAGCGAGCGATCTCGCGCCCCAGCGAGCGATCTCGCGCCCCAGCGAGCGATGGCTCGCGCGCGCAGCGAGCGAGCTTGCGCGCCCAGCGAGCGATCTCGCGCGCCAGCGAGCGATGTCGCGCGCGCGCGCTGCGAGCGATAGCTCGCGTGCGATGGGCGCTGTGCGGAGGCTTGCGATAGGACAGCAGCAGCTATGCGACGAGCGCATGGGCTGCGCGCACATGGCCAGCAATGGCTGTGTGCGTACGGCCCATGGGCGTGCAACGCGTAGGGTGTTTGCGTTACGATTAGATCGTTTTGAATGTTTAATTTGAAAAATTCAGTTCACGTAATTTTAATTAATTTTAAAATTAATAATTTGAATTAATTTCTTGGATTTTAATTTTGAATATTATAATTATAATAAATGGAATTTATTCTAATTATTTTACTAAAATTAAAATCATGAATTAATTTAAATGCGACTGAAATTAAATTAAATTTTGGATTCAATTATAAATTTATATGAGCTTTAAATTTTAATTAAATTTGTATGTTTCCGGTTAGACTAGAAATACAATTTTATGTTTAAAATTAGTAAAGCATATGAATTTATTGGTTTGAGTGGGAGCGTTTTTAGTCATAAACTCTTGATTAGGTCTACAAATCCTTAAGGTTAAAACAACTCGATTAGAATTAATAAGGACTGAATAATTGGTAGATTATTGGTGACCTTGATTAATTGCTGCAAATGTTTACGTGATGCATAATGTGTTTTACTAACCAGCTATGTGGGCCATTCATGATAATGAATGGGTGAATGGTATATATTGTATATGTACTGTTTTGCAGGTTATGAAGTGACTAGTATGGCCCAAATAGGATAGAAAATATGGTCTGCGTACCATTAATTTGAATGTAATTGGTCTAAAGTACCAAAGTTATTTTTCAATTCAAATATGGTCTGCGAACCATCAAATAGTTGTAATTAGTTATAGCTTATCCTATTTGAAGAAAATGGTGCCTCCCACGGAGATTTTCAAGACGGACTTTGAAGTCAAAGCTTCAAGATGAAGTCGGGCCATACTAGATCACAAATATCTTATGCATGTTTTAAGTTATTTATTGTTTTAAATATGTCTTAAAATGCATGAGATCAAAAGCTTGATTATGTTGCATGATTAAGGATTTTAGTTCACTTAAAATCTAACCAACATAGTAAGAGCCTTAAGTTCCAAACTTAAAAATTGAGTTAAAAGGTGCCATGCCAAAATATACACTTGCTTGGATATCCTTTACATCAATCTAGTAATAGTTTTCGCTCAGCGAGGTGTTACTTATTGGTCCTAAAGGGGCAAGGTACACAAATAATTGTGAGTACATGTTAGTTTTGGTGAAACTCAACGATATAAGTAAGGAGTCCTTTTATGTCGTGGCAAAATCGATAGGTTTACCTAATAAGTTCTTAGACGTACCTATCAACCAAGAGTAGTTTCTAGACTATTAGCAAAAGGCTTTTGCTTACCTAAAATGTTTTAGAATTGAGTCGACAAACTGTGCTTAATTCTTCAATGGTTTTAGGGTCTTGGAATCATTTTATTCACACCTGCCGGAACAATAAAATCGAATAAAATGCTAATAACTTGTTTGAATTGCATGGTTGCTTTAATTTCAAGTTATTATTCATGATAAATGTTTAGACTTTGCATGCTTCAATGTATGTTTTAATTATTGTTTATAATTAAATATCTTGCACTGCAATAAATCCTTTTAGAAAGGTAACAGTAAATTTCCTCGATTGGTAGTGAATCCAAGAACGATTCACGGAAATGAGAGAAAGTGAGCAATTTAAAATGTACGTTTCTTATAGCGACTTTTATGGTTGTTTTCGAATATCAAAATCGAATGGCAAACCAATTGGTGCTTGTGAATTCAAAATACAATGTAGTTTTGAGATCATAAAGCATTGAGTTTAAACGCTCAGCTTTACCAATGGTTAACAACCTAAAATCCTTTTTCCATTTAATTCTCGAATGAGTCTAGTTCCTAGACATTCGAATAGATCGATGCTTAGAGAACTTTAGAAGCTTCTGGTAAGATCATCTAGTTGAAACAGAATATTCAACATAAATTAAAATGGTAAAGAACCTTGTTGGTGACATTGGACATGTCTAACAAAGTATAAAAGTCAACACTAAAGAATTCAATTCTTAAGACTATAAGAAAGGGTACAAGAAATAGGAAAACGAGGAACAAATGAAAGGAATTTACGATTCCGTTTCTACCTATAAATTTATGTTTAAAGAGAAGTGACCTAGCAATCAAACTTCCTTGGTATCATATACCGCTTGAGGTTCTTACTTCGGTAATAACTCAAATAATGGAAGCTAGGATACACTAATGACCTACAAGTGGGAAATGAAGCATGGCAATGCTACATTAGTTGTAGGGTCATCTAGTTTGTTTTAAGTCCTTTCAAAGGCTGGAACTTAATGGCTATTTTGTTCCATAATCAGCATACCTAAATTTCTGCTTCAAACACAGAAAGACTCACATTCAGAAGAACAAAAACAATGCTTGTTTGTTTGTTTATTTGAATGAAATGGTCAATTACAGGTTGAGTCAATATGCTTGATTAAAACAAACAACTCTTTAAAGAACTTTACTAGGTTCAAATCAAACCCTTGATTTGAGTTCCATTAAATCTTTGGCATTGTTGCTTAGACCATATCAACAAGTTAACATTCATAAGCTCTATTTTGATGGACTTTTGAAAGTTGGTTGATTTCTAGATCAACTTAAGACAAGCTAGTCTTACTTGTTGAAAGTAACAAAGAATATGAACTATTGTTAGAACGCCTAGACAATAGAGTTCAAAGCTAAAGAAAGATTTTATGACTTTATTATTTCACATGGATTTGAGTGAATATAGGTTTATTTACTCAAATGTGATATAAGTTGAATCTGTTTGGCTAGTTCAAAGATTCAGAAGTATAAATCCCACTTGGTAAGAAATCATAAAGATCTAGGTTAGATCATGTTGATGATTACTTGAGACCAAATATGATCATCAATGATTGTGTGTTCACAATCTAGGTCCATAAGATATGGCATATCTACGTTGGAATGATCGAAGTCAATTAGTACTTGATTCGATCAATGATGAATCATAAAGACTTTTCCTATAATTTCTAAAACAAAATGCTCAACTACCACCAAACTAAACCAAATTCGTCAAAGCTATTGAAAAGTAATTTCAGGATATCTTTTCAATTATATATATCTAAAGAGTTGCTAAACTCAGTGGGAGCTTAGTGTTTGTTATTCAACAAACTAAGGCCCAAGTCTAGATATATGTTTCATTGTGATGTATTCAAATGAGACACAAGGGTATTGTTTCTACCACGAATTTTTGAGAACATAATGTTTGTTTGCTCGAAATAATGTCCTTTTGGAGATTCGTTTCCAAAATGACAAGTGGGAGAAAATAGACCTCGAAAGTTTTCGAGGCGAACAACAAACATAAACGGACATTCCGGAGGCTTTTCGAAGTGCTTCAGAAAATCCGAACTTATTCTTTAAGGACTTTAGAAGTGGCTTTAAAGAATAGATATCTCTTAGAAGACTTTACAAGTGCTTCAAGGAGAACAGAATATTCAAAGGACTTTCAAGTGGCTATTGATATTCTATTGTTTGATGTTCTATACCCAAGTAGGCATAGAATTCAAGTCACTGAAACTATGAGATTCTTCTATTAGATAGTGAAGAAACATAGAGATCAGGTCAATGAAACTATGAGATTCTTCTATTAAATAGTGAAGAAACCTACAACTTGCAGTCAAACTATTATCATTAATGAGTTTGTGACTTGTAAGAAAGCTATGACGAAATCCAGATTCCCTAAAATGGTTAGAGGCCATATATAGACTCAAATGTTTTTAATGGTTAGAGGCCATAAAACATACTCAATGTTTTGATGACAAAATTGAAATTTTGTTGATTTGCAAGAATAGTTTCACACCTATTGGTTGCAAGTTTGTTTTAAGGATAAAAACCATCAAACATGGAATTGTATTCACACACAAAGCTAGATTAGTTGCTAAAAGGTTACAAGCAAATTCATGGCATGGATTGTGTTGAAACCTCATGCAAAAATCATAATGCTTAAGTCTATAATTCAAGCAATGATTGCATATTGGTACATATGGCAATTGGATGACAAAACGCATTCCTCAATCAAATGTTGGAATAAACTATGTACATGGTATGTCATAGGATTTGTGGATCCAAATAAATGCTTGAAAAGGAAAGCTAGCTTATAAAATCTAAGTACAGATTTAAGCAAGCAATTGGGAGTTGGAACTGTATTTTAGTGAAGCTAATAAGTATTTTAGTTTCATAAAATGTACATGATTCTTATAGATGTATAAGAAGTTTAGTGGGAGTACATAAAACTTGATTGGTCCTATGTGTATCACACACATATCTCTCTATTGTGAAATAACATTCAAATGCTAATGACTTAGATTTGAAATTATTCATCAATGATGGACCATGGCGAAACTTAGTACATACTGGGTATTAAGATCTATTTACAAATATCTTATGATATTGTTTTGGATTAAGTAATGGCATTTACTAAATCAAACACGAAAGACTCCTTTGGAGATATTCGACCCATGTGAATAAATCTAAGTAAAGAATGTTTGAACTATGTATAAGCATTTACTAAGTTAAACATCAAAGAGTCTAAATGAGATTCTTAACCTATATTATATGTCAAAGAATTTAGCTGGATTCAGTATCTGCTGAAATTGAATAAGCTAAAGTTACATGAATAGAATTCAATTAGGAATTATTCTGCAAAAGAATTTATCATGTATGATATAATATGAGGATCGCCAAAAACGTATCGTATGACTTTAGGCATGACGAACATATACCAATCTCTATTGATCTAAGTGAAGATCAACTAGATTGAGATCAAGAATACTTATGGTACTTGAAAAGGTACATAGGAATAGTTCTTGATTCAAGGAAATAAAGATATGCTAAATATTGATGCTACACGCATAAACACTGGCAAAGGATCAAGCAAGACCCTTTGGAGTTAACCATTGATAAGGACGAGCTATAGAGCATCGTGTTTTGAAATGGCAACATGGATTGGAGACCATGAGTTGTTGCGTGGGAAATTAAAATAATAATTTCTATGTTCTAAGATATAGTTGGAGAGTCTTCCACATATCTATGAACTGCTTGGATAGGTAAATCCAAACAAAGCATCACTAGCAACCTATACAGTTGAAGTAAAAGTAATTATTGCCTAAGAAGCAATAAAACAGGGTTGTTTAAAGTTCTTCACTGAACTTGGGTAGATCACCTATCTGCTGGCTTGATGGTTCTTCATTGAAAAATGCGTAGAACCACTCTTGGAGCAAGAAAAACGTCTGCTAACTTGATGGTTCTTCATTGCAAAATGAGTAAAACCACCATCGAAGTAAGAAAGACTAGATCACATAATAAACAAACTCGAAAAGATCTTATCATCATATCTCGAAGAACATTCGATAGAAAAGGATGTTAAGATTGGCAAAGCATGATAACTAAACCTATGCAACAAGTGAGAAACAACACTCACATTGTAGCACTGGAAATCAAGCATAGCTTTGAATTCCATGAACTGTTTTAAAGATGGGTTTGAGGCCCATGGTTGTAAAACATTGGGGTTGAACATTTATCATATATGAAATGTATTTTCATATTCCATTTAATCTTGGTTTAGTATTAAATGATGAGTCCCTTCAAATTTGACGATATATTCAAGATAGACTGTCAGGACCAGTCCTGTGACTAAGAAATGTCTATCAAGTGAACTTGAATGTCAAAGGTTGAAAATGGTCCCTGGTCGGAGTTTTCTATAAAATTGGACGCATAGAAAACGTTAGACGATTAGAGTGCAAGATGACTAGTAGTTCTGTTTCTTGAACTATGTGGACATGGCAATGTCATAATCATTTGCATAGATACTTACTTTGGGAAGACTAGTATCGGACAAGACCTATGAAACTTTACTGTAAGAGATGAAAGTCTGTCATAAGTAAATTTCATTAAATTATTAGACACTAAATCCTCAATACCTGAGTGATTTGAGATTACTTGTTTGAGAACTGGTTGCTTTGACGTTGACCAACCGTCGCACCGTAAAAGGAGGCTATAAAGGCAACGCTCAGGTAATCACCTATCAAACGAAGTCTAATCTCAAGATCGCAAGATTGGGATTGTCCTCCCATAAATCGGGATGAGATGCTTAAAAGTTGTACAAGGCCACTCGGAGAGCTAGAAACTGTGAAATGCATGGCCGTGCTCGGATGAATCATAGGCTATGATTATCTGTTTATTTGATCAGTTGAACTCTGAAACCGAGGAACACCTCTGGACATAATAAGGATGACAACTCTTACCTTATGTTCAAGAGCAAGCATCGAGCGACAAAGGAATTAGGAAATGCACACTTGTCCCTAAGGACAAGTGGGAGACTGAAGGAAATAATGCCCTTGGTCCAAGTATGCATTCTATGTTAAGTCTAATAAATGCGGTTCAGTATTAATTAACAAGTTAATAATTCAGTGAGATCAAGTGAGCTGAATGCCTAGCTAGAGGCCGCTTCAGTTCAAGTGGAATTAATGATATTAATCCACAGCTTACTCTTGACTGAACCCGTAGGGTCACACAAATAGTACGTAAACGGATCAAGTATTTAATGGTATTAAATACTCCATCTATGAATATTCGGAACCGACGGATCTTGGTTTCAGTGGGAGCTAAGATCGTCACAGGCAAGAAATGAATACTCCGGAAACGATGATATTGCCGGAAACGGAAATATGGATCGTATCGGAAATATGAATATTATCCAAGTCGTAGATGTTGCCGGAAACGGGAACATGGTACGTATCGGAAAATATTATTGGAAATGGAAATATTACCAGAATCGGAAATATTGCCGGAAACGGAAATATTGTCAGAATCGGAAATATTGCCGGAATCGGAAAATAATTCCGGAAACGGAAATATTAAATATTTGTTCGAAACGGAAATTAATTCCGGAATCGGAAATATTAAATATTGTTCGTATCGGAAATAGATTCCGGAAATGGAAATTTAATCGGAAGCGTATCGTACGAATTAGCATCGGACGAGGCTTGCCGGACGAAGGCCCAGCACGAAGCCGGGGCCATCGCCCAGCAAGCATGCGCGCCACAAGCCCAGCCAAGGCAGCGCCCAGGCCTACCGCAAGGCAGGCCCAGCGCGCGCCAAGGGCCACGGCTGCGTGGGCCGTGATGCGCGGGCTGCTGCTCGCACGCGCATGGGCAGCCCTTGTGGCTGCCGTGTGTGTGTGAGTTTGTGCTCATGCATGATTCCTGAATCTGCAAGAGTCAGTGTATGATTAAATGTCTATTCCTAATTGGATAAATTAATTAAATAGAATTCATGTAGGATTCTAATTCCAATTAATTCGCATCCTACTAGGATTACGATTCCTTTTCCATAACTCTATAAATAAAGGCCTAGGGGTCATAATTTATACACAAGTTTCAAAGTATTCAAAAGTGAGTTTTTGAGAGAAAATTAAAACACATCTTGCTCATAAAAGTGCCGAATTTTCTAAGTACCTTAAGGGCGATTCTAGTTGGTCAATCTTAAGGCGGATCCGGACGTGCTGTTGACTATCTACGGAGGGACGACATTTGGAGTCCTAAAAGACTTGTTCTTGTTCGGTTCGGGCGCAGCTAGGGAGGGCACGCAACAAAGAGTATGCATCTAATTATGCTATATGATTATGTGTAAATAATATGTTGTCCTGGGTTAATGGTTGTTTCCGCATGATCTATGTAATGTCATATGTATCATAACCTAACACTAACGGCAAAAGTACTACCGCCACGAAAGAAGGAAATATTTTGGTGTGCGATGGTTTATTATTGGAGAATGTTTTATATGTCCCTGCTCTAACTTGTAATTTGTTGTCGGTGTCTCAATTACTAGACTGTCACAAGTTTATTGTTCTTTTCACTAACAAGCTATGTACTATTCAGGACCCCAATTTGAGGAACCTGATTGGAGCGGGGGTGCAGTCTAATGGGGTCTATATATTCATGCCAATTTGTGCACGTGGTCGTCCGCAAGCAAATAAAGTGGTTGTTTCAGATGCAAGTATGATATGGCATAGACGTTTAGGTCATCCTTCTATGAAAGTTATTTCTTCTTTACCTGGGGTAGTTAGTGGTAAAAGTCCTAATGGTTGTGATTTTAATTGTCCGATTTGTTTATGGGCAAACAACCCCGAAACTCTTTTCCGTTAAGTTTGAATAAAGCATCTGGTATTTTTGAGTTAATCCATTGTGATATTTGGGGACCTAATAAGGTGCTTTCTAGTTGCGATGCACGTTTTTTCCTCACTATTGTTGATGATTTTTCCCGTGCTACGTGGGTATTTTTGATGTGCGGAAAATATGAGGTTGGAAATTTAATTCGTGAATTTTATGCAATGGTAAAAACTCAATTTGATAAACGAATTAAGATTTTGAGAAGTGATAATGGGCAAGAATTCTTAAGTATGGGGTCTTTCTTTAAGAAAAAGGGGATTTTGCATCAAACCTCTTGTGTAGATACCGCTCAACAAAATGGTCGTGTTGAACGAAAACGTAGGCACATTCTTAATGTTGCTCGTGCACTACGGTTTCAAGCAAAATTGCGTAAGTACTTTTGGGGGGATTGTGTTCTCACTGCCGTTCACCTTATTAATAGGACTCCCACCCAAGTATTAAATGGTAAAATCCCTCATGAGTGCTTGTTTGGCCAAATTCCTTCATATGATTCTATACGTGTCTTTGGTTGTCTATGCTATGCTGCAAATAGGCCACGTGTTAAGGACAAATTAGGCTCAAGATCTAGGCGGTGTATTTTTGTTGGATTTCCTTTTGGTAAAAAGGGTTGGCGTCTTTATGATCTTGATACGAATGAATTTTTTGTGAGTCATGACGTCCAATTTTTTGAAAATATTTTTCCTTACATTGAGTCACTTCCCGATAAACAAAAATTGCAATGGGAGTTGTATTTTAATCAAAATTCTCTGTGGCATGATACGAAGTTCATTGACGTTGAAGGGAGTGAGACTATTGAAAACTATGGTATGCCAAGTATAGTTGAGGGTAGCACTGGCAGGTTGGGTGATTCTAGCAATGTTGATGTTGTTGTTGATGCTAGGCATGGTAGCATACATGATGATGATGAAATAGTGGATGCTAGCCAACAAATCAATCCACACACAGTGTCCATTGGAAACGTGGATAATGTTGATGGTATACAAAATAATATAGTTAATGAGAATGTTGGTCGGGGTCATCGTCAAAAGTTTCCTTCAACGAAACTTCGTGATTTTGTTACCAATACAGTTGTGCTACAAAATATAGACCCTACTTCATCGACTAAGGCTCACCCTCCTCCATCAAAGTCCTCAGGTAAACCTTTTAATATAGCTTGTTATGTGGATTATAATAAATTTTCATTGCGACACAAATGCTTTCTAACAACAATTACAAAAGGTAAAGAGCGACTTCTTTCAAAGAGGCAGTTAAAGATCCCGGTTGGCATAAGGCTATGCAGGAAGAAATTGATGCTCTTGAAAATAGTGGTACTTGGACGGTTGAAGATTTACCACCTGGTAAAAAGGCAATTGGTAGTGGTTGGGTCTATAAAATAAAATATACAGATAAGAGCATTGTTGAGCGTCTGAAGGGGCGTCTTGTTGTATTTGGTAATCGGCAGGTTCCAGGTGTGGATTATAATGAAACTTTTGCTCTAGTTGCAAAAATGGGGACTGTACGTCTTTTTCTAGCAGTTGCTGTTTCTCTAAATTGGGAATTGCATCAAATGGATGTTCATAATGCATTTCTACATGGTGAGTTGAATGAGGAGGTATATATGCAATTTCCTCCAGGATATAGTACGCCTACTCCAGGGAAGGTTTGCAGGTTGCGAAAATCATTGTATGGTCTCAAACAAGCTCCACGACAATGGTTTGCTAAGTTATCCAACGCTTTAAAGGAATTTGGTTTTAAACAATCTTATGCCGATTACTCCTTGTTCAGTTATATCCAGGGTAGTATTTCCATGCATGTCCTTGTGTATGTTGATGATCTGATAATTGCAAGCTCTTCCCATGCTGCTGTAGTAAGATTTAAAGATTATTTAAGTACTTGTTTTCGTATGAAAAACCTGGGAGTGTTAAAATATTTTTTGGGCACTGAAGTTGCTCGAGGTCCAGAAGGTATTTTTCTTTCACAACGAAAATATACTTTGGATATTTTAACTGAAGCAGGAATGTTAGGTTGTAAACCTATCGATACGCCTATGGAGCAAAATCATAGGCTTGCTTATGCCGAGGGGGAGCCGTTTGCTTATCCTGAGCAATATCGTCGTTTGGTAGGACGACTGGTTTATTTGTCTGTGACACGCCCTGAATTGAGTTATTCAGTGCATACTCTCGCTCAATTTTTAAGTGCACCACAAGTGTTACATTGGGATGCAGTATCTCGTGTTTTACGCTACTTGAAAGGTAGCCCTGGCCAAGGGATTTTACTAAGCCCTATGCCTCATATTTCTCTAACGGCATTTTGTGATAGTGATTGGGCGGCTTGTCCGCTAACTCGTCGTTCTTTATATGGTTATTTGGTTTTTTTGGGGCGTTCTCCGATATCTTGGAAGACAAAGAAACAACCTACCGTGTCTCGTTCATCTGCTGAAGCTGAGTACCGTTCTATGGCTGTATCTATATGTGAGCTTAAGTGGTTGAAATCTGTGTTATTCTCTCTTGGTGTTTTGCATCCCAAGCCGATGCAGTTATTTTGTGATAGTCAGTCTGCCATTCACATTGCTAAGAATCCTGTTTTTCATGAGCGTACGAAACATATTGAGGTGGATTATCACTTTATCCGCGATGAGTTGGTTAACGGAAATGTTAATACTTCATACGTTCCTACTGGTCATCAATTGGCTGACATTTTGACTAAGGCGCTTGGGAAACAACAATTTACTTTTCTGTTGCGCAAGTTGGGCATTCGTGACTTACATGCTCCATCTTGAGGGGGGTGTTATGAATTCTAGAGTTACTAGCTAGAATTCTTGTAACATAATGTAACCTAAGAATTGACTAAGACTTGATGTAAGAAATTGATGTAAGAATTAATGTTGTCCATTATGTTTTTTAGGAGTTTCGGTAAGTTAAGTTTCCTATTCTTTGTATAAATAGTTGTACATATTGTAATACAAGGATATACTTTTCTCCTCATATTTATGTGTGTGTGAGTTTAACAAATTTCATAGCCGAGTCTGATGATGATAATGCTTCACCGAAGCTTTTTTATGCTGAATATTCTATAAGTAGTGAGATTCGGGTTAAATATTGTTGTGTCTTGGAGAAGTTTGAATCTGGTAATGATTTATAGTTCAGGTTGTCATTTGAAATAACACTTATTATCTTATCATTTCATTTAATTATACGGTGTTGCAGGGTTTGTCGATCCAAAATATGATGGAAAGTATGGATATTGCAGTTTCTGTGAAGGCACTGATGTGGTTCATCCTAGTCCCTATTACGGTTATCGTTGTGGTAACTAGTGGAGAATGGAGATGAGTGCTGATTCCAGGTTCAGGTTGCATTACTCGTATTCTTGTGTCTGTTCTAGTGAAAGTTCAAAATATAAATTGAAGACTGACTCATATTATTTTCTGTATTCTGCTACATATTTTGAATGTTTGTAATTGACTAGGTTTTTTTATTGTGAAATTTAACTGTATGAGTATGTATGGAGAGTGCCAACAGGCAACAGCTTAAGGGATTGGTTCTCACCTCCTCTCAACCACTTGGTGCGTTATACTGTTATTGTTGTTTTGTTACTTCACCAACTTCTGTTAATCAGTCATTCCATCACGGTACGGTGTAAAGTTCTCAATTAGTGCACCTAATCAAGTGTTTTGGTGAAGAATTTCAAATTCTAGAATTGGTCCAATTCCAAACACAATCCAAAAGCTCATAAATTGTTGAATTTGAATTTACTTTTTGTTACCATGTCATTTGAAATTATTAATCCTCCTCATTTTACTTCCTCCATTCCTTTTTAGTTGTAATTTTTTCAGTTCTTGTGGTTTCTTATAAATTGCGACCTTTCTAGTTTTTAAAACTGTTGTTACTAAATTTATCATGGTTGTTGGACAATAAGTTGCACCATTTTAATTGTTTGAGAAAATTGTCAATCATCCATGGCAATAAGTTCATACAAACACGAAAAAGCTCAATTTTATCATCTAACAATAAACCTATATAGATTGGGAAAAATCATCAACTATAGTTGAAAAATAGCGAGCTCCACAAGAAACATGTCTATATGATACGACTGGATTTATTATCACTAATAAGAAATTTATCTCTAGGATGCTTAACACGAAAATAAACTTCACGAGCTTTATTTAGACTACCATTGATGTCTAGAATAGGAGGAAGTAGCTTGACAAGTTTTGTTCTTTTTCTATTTTTTTCCTCTGAGGGGTGCCCATACTTTTATGCCACAACATTAATGTCGACGTTGCTCCATTAAGCGAAACATGTTGCACCGAATCAGCTTATCCGAAGTAGGAGTCCATCTTGTCTAACTCCTGTTCCAATCAGCATCCTCGTGCGGTCCTGAATAGCACACATAGAAGAGGTTAATTTGACAATGTAGCTCAATTGAGGAACATAAACAAACGTTCTTGAGAGTAATATTTTCCGACAATCTGACCAGGGTAGGAGCATGTGCGACGGGAAAGTCATAAATGTCCGAAATATCAAATAACCAACTTTTATCACCGATGACATGGTACGATGCTGCGGTGTTAATTATCCACTAATTAGTGTTAAACTTTCCATTCAAATAGTTATTGGAAACTTTTGTGGTACCAATAAGGCCTGCAATAGCTTCCCACTACTCCGCGATAAATAATTGGCCCTGGTCCGTTGAATTGTTGCCGGCGCACATTGAATTGCCGGAGTGTGCTGTTATGTTGCCACTTTCGGAGCTTGCTGTTAGGTTGGTAGCCGGAGTAATAAAATCATCCGAACGATCTTGAATGCTTAAGAAAAAAAGGAGAGTCCGAAGCTATTCTTCTAGACGGAAGAGGCGGGATTCTTCACCTCCTTCCATAGGAAAGAACGTGTTTGATTATATTTATGGTTGTGATACCATGTAAAATATAGTTATGAGGCTAAAAAACTTGATTGTTTATTGAAAGGCAAACATGTAGTACAAGAATATGCTCAAGCAGTCAAGCCTACTGCTTGTATTCGTGGGAAACTTGAGAGTATATTTTATCTAAACATTAATACTAGGAAATAAAATAATACCCAAACTATAAAACTATTGACATAAAGTCCTACTTGAGATTCACTTCCGTAACACAGATTTTAGATCTAAAAACATCCGGTTATACTCGATTTCACTCGTTATTGCTTCAATATTTTCCACTTTTTCAATAATTGGAAATTTTTGTGTAAGATCGTCTTATCGGAAAGACCGATTTGATTTCATTGCATAACTAATTGGATTCATTGCTTAACTAATTGATTCAATAGGTTGACTAATTGGTTTCATTACTTAACTTGAAACAAAGACGGTTCTTTTGTGTGTAAGACCGACTTATATAAAAGTTTATACCCACGAATTCACCCCACTCTATTGGTGTGCAAGCCTACAAATCAACATTTTAACCTATAAAATGATGTCATGAAAATATCTACTTATGCAGATTCATCAATAACACAAAGGCGTACTTTAATCCTAAGGGCTGTACTACTGTAGTTCAGTTCAGATTTGAAATTTTCTGCGCATTTGCTTGAAGACTTGAAGTGTGTTTGGCCAATCTGCTTCTCAACAGTCATTTGTCTTCCAAAACTAGAGGCAAACTATTTTGACTTCACATTTGCCAACGTATAATTTTAACTATCATTACTTATAATTATATATTAGCAAAAATTATAAAAAATTAATACATTTAAAATATACATTGAGACAAACCCAATAACATTCTACATAATAATATTAATTTGTATTTATTAGTTAAAAAATATATTGTTAAAGTACGATAAAAATATGCACCTATTTAGAAAAAGAAATATTATCTTTTAACTATTCTTCATCTTCTACAAGGGTAGGTGAGATAACACAATCAAAACACCTACACAAATTCTTATTTACAATGGGTGTACGATAAATATTGTACACCAAAGTAAAAGTTAACCCAAAATGCTTAAAAGTTAAGCTTATATATGTAAAAGTTATCTATTTTTAAGTGATAAATTTTTTCATTTTAGTAAAACTTATTTCTTCAAAATCACTAATAATGTATAAAATTAATCATTTAACCATTTAAAATATTTATCTATCAATTTTTTTTACTAATATAAAAGTTAATCAAAACTAGGTTAAAGTTACAAAGAAAAGAGTTAAAGTTATCTTGGTGTACAATAAATTTATTATACACCTTGTGCGCACAAGACCTTTTGAAACACCTAAAGCTAACGCGACCTCTCACCAAAAGGAATTCCTTTTGTTTCATACGTATTTTGAATAATAAAATATTCTTCTTCTCCTCTGACACACCTCCCAAATCCAAATATAGTAACAGCATGCCTAAGCGGATCATTTGCAATTCTTTGAGTTTGATCACCGACTCCCACCACAGATACAACTCTGTCCCACCCAACACGACTACTATCACCTAATGGTCTATAAAAGCTATTTACTTTATCCATATCTCCGGCAAGATCATGTACGTAACATGTCCCAACAACTGGACTAAAAATTTTCACCTCTTCTTTTGCATCATTCATATTTTCTAAAATCTTATAAGATTCTATGCAATATCTACTACAACGGTCTAGGTTAACACATCCTTCTTTTTGTCGACATTCATACTCTTTATCAGTCACTAAGCCCTTTTGCTCTAACGCGTCAAAAAGTGTAAATTCATGTTCAGGGGCCAACTTAAACAAATGGCGGGGAGATAATTTAGGAACTCTTCCTCCAAAAAAACTCTTTGTTTGCGTCATGTCTATAATCTTCAGCTATTTGCATTTTCCATGCTAAACAATAAACAGCAGCGATGTAACGACAATCTATAATCATAAGAAAAAAAATCGTTTAGACATCAATACATAGTTAATAAATTAAGCCTTTAGAAAAAATTGAAATGTATTATGAAGATAGAAAAAAGATTTACCTAACTGTTTTTCATCCTGATCAAAACCTTCAACGTCCCCATTCCAATAATATTCATCAACAATCTTATACAAATTGCCCTCGTTATCAACAATATTGCTTCCTATGTTAGTAGATTTTTCCATCTTAAATCTACATGATAAAACAAAGTAGTTAAATAGACAATTCACTTAAAATGTAGAATTAGCTTAATTAACTTATTCCTAATTTCTATGTCTATTCTTTCAATTTTACTAGTAAGAGCAACCTGTGAAAATATGTCTATTCTTAATCATCGATCTGTCACCTAGCCCCATGTCAATTACACCAAAGACTAGATCAAATAGGATTTTCATTTTATTTTTGATAGCAAATCTGGTGTTAGATTACACTAGCTTGGGCCTTGGTGTATGCTCAAAGATGTCAAGAACTTAATATTTGACTTTGACCCACCATCTTTCCACACCAAAAAAAAAAATAAACTCTAAACCCTTATCTTATTATGTCAACCAAATCAAAATAATAAATTTCAATTGCACAACTTTCTACACCAAATTAAGATACTCAAACCCTAACTCTTTAAATTGTAAAAACTTAAAACTTAAATCTAACATTCCATCTTTAATTCAATTGAATTTCAACAATTCGAGAAGAGAGGAAAATGTTGTGTCGAGTTTCGGACAACTGTGGGGGAGAGAGTCCGGTTCAACGGTTCTGTTTGAATGATTTGGGGATTTCGAAGTGTAAAAGAAAAGGGAAAAAATGAAGAAAAAGGTCGAACCCTCTCACTTTGGAGCTTAGACCAGTAGAGCGAGTAAAATCTGAACGCATAAATTATTGTTTAAACAACTGGAATTCAAGACTCGTAAAATCTGAACTTTAATCTAATTGTTCAAACAACAGGAATTCAAACGAAAAGATTTAGTTCATTAATATATTTTATACCTTCAAAAAGATTCAGATATAGATCTAGAGACAATGAGTAGGCGTAGCACGTAAATTTGCCGATTTTCCGGGCCGCCGTCGATGCTCCAGACTCCGGTTGCCGTCTGGCCGTCCCTACGGAGTAGAGTCGTAGAGAGTGTAGTGAATGGGTTTCTTTGAGTAGAGTGGACTGTTGAAAAATACGGAGTACTTTTTATGTTTAACAAAGGAGAGGGAAAATGTGTTCGTATGGTGGATCGCCGGATAGGGCAACACAACGGTCTAAAACCGGATCGGAACCGGAACCGAAATCAAGAAAATATGTGGACAGAAGACTTGGCAAAAAAAATTCCAGTCTGGATTGGACCGGACCAGAAAAAACCGATCTGGTCCGGCTCGGGTTTAAACCGGATTAGACCGAAATGATTGGATATACCTCTATACAATTTTCGAGGTTATTTATGTCTAAGCAAAATACAGTTAGAAAATCTTTCAAATATAACTTCTTCATACTTAAGGGAGTAGGGATGGATATAAAAGATCAAACAGTAGGTTAACAAAAGAAAATAACATATGATTTAGCGCATTGTAAAAGATTAATGATTTATATAATATAAACCGGGTAAATCGGTCCGGAACGAAAAATTTTGGTTTTGAACAGGACCTGACCGGAAACCCGGAAACAAAAATTTAATACATTGAGGACCGAACTGAAATCAACCGGTCCGGCCTAAAATTGGTCCGGTTTTGGTCTATTATCCGGTCCGGACTGTATTTTAAACCCTAATGGTGGATACTTGGATGGCGTGTGGGGTCAAGTAAAGCTGTCAAAACAGTTACTCGAGTTGGGGTTCTGGTCATTTCGGGTCTTGGGTCATGATTCGGTCGGGTTATGGCGGGTCACTTTATCTCCTAGGTTCAAGTTGGGTTAATTTCGGGGGTGTCATGTCGGGTTATTTTTCATTTTGTGTATAAGTGGGTGCGAGTCGGGTCTTATTTCGGTCGGCCACAATTTCAGGTTCAAGTCTTATCGAGTCGGGTTTGTGTCGGGCTTGTAGAATTTGATTTTGTGTGCATGTGAAATTCCACTAGTACAAATATTCTCATTTGCGTCGCCATAATGACGTCGCTAATTGTAATTTGTGACGCAAAAATCTTAATTTAACTTTTAAATTACCACTTGTGTCGCTGTTTTACTAACATATAACGTAAATGTACCTCATACGAGGCTTTTTTGTCATTTGCGTCAGACATTAACCAATCTGTGACGCAGTTTACCCCTTATTTGCGTCACACATAATTAAACTACGACGTATAGAATACTCCGCTAGGTTTACATGCCTACAATTATTTCTCAGTTACGGAACACTCTCCATTAAAATTTCCGCCTCCCCTCTCTTTCTCTTTCATCTACCTCTTTCCAAAACTCCATTGTTGAGACTTGAGACATCAAGACATCTTTATCTCTCCTGCATTCGAAATCTCCTCTAAACCATTCTATCCCTATTTGTCTATTTTTCTCGGAAAAATCAAGCTATGCGAAACATGGCACGAAGAGGCAAAATCCTAGATTCAACCGTGAGCAAGACGTCTTGAAGCAGCAAAGCGCGGATTTTCGGTGCGTAGTCATTTCTGCAAATTAGTTCTTCGTCATCAAATCATATGTTTATAACAGCATGCAAGTATGGTGCGGATTCGTTTAATGTTAGGGTTTTTGGATGAAAATTCTGGTTTTATTTGTCGTTTCTAGAAGTGGTTGCGTAATTAGGAGAAAATTCAATACTCTTTACTTGTTGATTTGTATATTTTAGGGTTTTTGGTTTGGAATTTTAGGTGTAATTTGTTGTTTGATTGAATTTAGGGCAATTTAGGACTGCTAATTTGATTTTTGTTAATTAATTTGTCTAAGAGGTTATTTGGATTTCTACAGGATGTGCAAACTGCCGCCACCGCCGCAAATTTTGTGTGTGAATTGAGATCCAAGGTATTTCGTTTCTCCCTCTTCTCATATTAAGTTGGTGGTTGT
The DNA here is from genome assembly GCF_020520425.1 of Spinacia oleracea. NCBI lineage: Eukaryota > Viridiplantae > Streptophyta > Magnoliopsida > Caryophyllales > Amaranthaceae > Spinacia > Spinacia oleracea. The sequence goes on along the minus strand of NC_079491.1, from coordinate 69,136,085 downwards.
TTCGATTTATTGAGTTTAATTCATGTCTTTCATATTTCTCACAATTTCAAGCCATGTACTCTACAAATTGTGATTTTCTAGTTTTATTGATACCATGAAATATACTGCATACCTGCAATTCTAAATTTTTGGAATTATGGAAATGTCCATTAATTTGGTTAATTTTATGTAGGCTTGCAATCTGATTTGGTTCTAGAAGTATAACTTGAAATTGTGAAGTTCTTGAGTTACAAATCTGGGTTATTGTTCTTTAATAGTGAGTAAAACAAGATATTGTTGTTTAATTATGAAATAAATCTTATACACTTATACCATATGCATTTAAACTACATAAATATCTACATGAGTATCTCATTAGCCTCCCGGTGTTTCTCAGAAGAGGAAATTGTTTCCTTGTATTTCCCTTAGAACTAGGCTGCGTGCATTGTAATTTGTATTTGTTCCTTAAAGAAATCGCCCTGAGATAGCGAGATATATCAAGTGCAGATATATCGGGTGCAGATATATAAAGTCTTGACGAAGAATGGAGCATAATTTTTCATTTCTTCTTAGGTACTTCAAACCTGTTGGTGCTCATGAAAGTGGGAAACTTGGTGAAGATTTTAAGGGTATCCCGAATTTTTAGGTTATGATACATATGAATAAACATAAATCATGCGGAAAAACCATAAAGCCAGGAAACATATTATTTACACATAATCATTTAGCATAACTCAGATGCATACACTTTGTAGCGTGCCCTACCTAGCTGCGCCCGAACCGAACAAGAACAAGTCTTTAGGACTCCAAATTTCGTCCCTCCGTAGATAGTCCACAGCACGTCCGGATCCGCCTTAAGATTGACCAACTAGAATCTCCCTTAAGGTACTATAAATTTCGGCTAAATAGGGCAAGTGTTTGTGGCTGATTTTTGCTTGAAAATCTTACCTCTGAATACTTCAATCCTCGATGTAAATATGTGACCCTAGGCACCTATTTATAGAGTTTATGGAAAGGATTTATAATCCTATTAGAATACAAATCTATTTAATCATAATCCTACTAGGACTCTAATTAAACAAACTTTATCTATTAGGATTAGATTTAATCATATTACGAATCCCGGTAGCCTTAGGATTCCGAGTAACACACACGAGTGGCGCACAAGCACCGCACGCCCGCACGCAGGCCTTGCGGCCCACGCCGAGCGCACAGCGCAAGGCCCACTCGTCGCAGCCTTATCCGTGCGCGTGCCCAAGCTTCGGATGGGCCTGGCTTTTGCGCTGGGCCTGGTCGCTGCTTGGCGTGTAGTTGTTGCGCTTGGCTTGCTGGGCGATGGCCCGGCTTCGTGCTGGGCCTTCATCTGGCAGGCCTCGTCCGATGCTAATTCGTACGATACGCTTCCGATTAAATTCTCGATTCCGGAATTCATTTCCGATACGAACAATATTTAATATTTCCGATTCTGGAATTAATTTCCGTTTCGAACAAATATTTAATATTTCCGTTTCCGGAATTATTTTCCGATTTCGATAATATTTCCGATTCTGACAATATTTCCGTTTCCGGCAATATTTCCGATTCCGGTAATATTTCCATTTCCAATAATGTTTTCCGATACGTACCATGTTTCCGTTTACGACAACATCTACGACTTGGATAATATTTATATTTCCGATACGATCCATATTTCCGTTTCCGGCAATATCATCGTATCCGGAGTATTCATTTCTTGCCTTTGACGATCTCAGCTCCCACTGAAACCAAGATCCGTCGATTCCGAATATCCATAAATGGAGTATTTAATTCCATTAAATACTTGATCCGTTTACGTGCTATTTGTGTGACCCTACGGGTTCAGTCAAGAGTAAGCTGTGGATTAATATAATTAATTCCACTTGAACTGAAGCGGCCTCTAGCTAGGCATTCAGCTCACTTGATCTCACTGAATTATTAACTTGTTAATTAATACTGAACCGCATTTATTAGACTTTAACATTAAATGCATACTTGGACCAAGGGCATTATTTCCTTCAGTCTCCCACTTGTCCTTAGGGACAAGTGTGCATTTCCTAATTCCTTCGTCGCTCGATGCTTGCTCTTGAACATAAGGTAAGAGTTGTCATCCTTATTATGTCCAGAGGTGTTTCTCGGTTTCAGAGTTCAACTGATCAAATAAACAGATAATCATAACCTATGATTCATCCGAGCACGGCCATGCATTTCACAGTTTCTAGCTCTCCGAGTGGCCTTGTACAACTTTTAAGCATCTCATCCTGATTTATGGGAGGACAATCCCAATCTTGCGATCTTGAGATTAGACTTCGTTTGATAGGTGATTACCTGAGCGTTGCCTTTATAGCCTCCTTTTACGGTGCGATGGTTGGTCAACGTGAAAGTAACCAGTTCTCAAACAAGTAATCTCAGATCACTCAGGTATTGAGGATTTAGTGTCTAATAATTTGAATGAAATTTATTTATGAAAGATTTTCATCTCTTACAGTAAAGTTTCATAGGTCTGTCCGATACTAGTCTTCCCAAAGTAAGTATCTATGCAAATGATTACGACATTGCCATGTCCACATAGTTCAAGAAACAGAACTACTAGTCATCTTTCATTCTAGTCGTCTAACGTTTTCTATGCGTCCATCTTTATAGAAAACTCCGACCAGGGACCATTTTCAACTTTTGACATTCAAGTTCACTTGATAGACATTTCTTAGTCACAGGACTGGTCCTGACAGTCTATCTTGAATATATCGTCAAATTAAAGGGACTCATCATTTAATCAACCACAAATTATAAGGATAAATGAATTCTATTCATTTATTGTGAATGATTAACCAATAATGTTTTACAAAGTATTAAACTCTAAAACTTTAAAACATTAAACAAGGACATCAAAGCCATTCTCCAATATGCTTGATTCCCATAGCTGCAGTGTGCGAGTTGTGCTTCACCTGCGGCAGAGGTTTAGTCAATGGATCTGATATGTTGTCATCAGTTCCAATCTTGCTTATCTCGACTTCTTTTCTTTCAACGAACTCTCGTAGAAGGTGAAATCTACGAAGTACATGCTTGACTCTTTGGTGGTGTCTAGGCTCCTTTGCCTGTGCAATAGCTCCGTTATTATCACAATATAGGGCTATTGGTCCTTTAATGGAGGGGACTACACCAAGTTCACCTATGAACTTCCTTAGCCATATAGCTTCCTTTGCTGCTTCATGTGCAGCAATGTACTCCGCTTCAGTTGTAGAATCCGCAATGGTGCTTTTCTTAGCACTTTTCCAGCTTACTGCACCTCCGTTGAGGCAGAAGACAAACCCAGACTGTGATCTGAAATCATCTTTGTCGGTTTGGAAACTTGCGTCCGTATAGCCTTTAACAATTAATTCATCATCTCCACCATAGACCATGAAGTCATCTTTGTTCCTTTTCAGGTACTTCAGAATACTCTTGGCAGCAGTCCAATGTGCTTCTCCTGGGTCTAACTGGTATCTGCTCGTAGTACTGAGTGCGTACGCAACATCCGGGCGTGTACATATCATAACATACATTATTGAACCAATCAATGATGCATATGGAATCCCACTCATTCGTCTACGCTCATCAAGTGTTTTTGGGCACTGAGTCTTGCTTAGAATCATTCCATGAGACATGGGTAGGTAGCCTCGCTTGGAGTCTGCCATCTTGAACCTCCCAAGCACCTTATTGATATGAGTGCTTTGACTAAGTCCAATCATCCTTTTAGATCTATCATTGTAAATCTTGATGCCCAATATGTACTGTGCTTCTCCTAGATCCTTCATCGAAAAACATTTCCCAAGCCAAATCTTGATAGAGTTCAACATAGGAATGTCAATTCCGATAAGTAATATGTCGTCGACATATAATACTAGAGAAGAAATTTTGCTCTCACTGACCTTCTTCTATACACAAGATTCGTCTGCGTTCTTGATGAAACCAAAGTCACTGACTGCTTCATCAAAACGTATATTCCAGCTCCTGGATGCCTGCTTCAATCCGTAGATTGATTTCTTTAGCTTGCATACCTTTTTAGCATTCTTTGGATCCTCAAAACCCTCAGGCTGTGTCATAAACACAGTTTCTGTTAAAACGCCGTTTAAGAAAGCGGTTTTGACATCCATCTGCCATATTTCGTAATCGTAATATGCAGCGATTGCTAACATTATCCGAATAGATTTTAGCATTGCAACTGGTGAAAAGGTTTCATCGTAATCCACACCGTGGACTTGCCTGTAACCTTTTGCAACCAATCTAGCTTTGAAAACTTCAAGTTTTCCATCCTTGTCCTTTTTCAATTTGAAAACCCATTTGCTTCCAATGGCTTGGTAGCCATCTGGCAGATCGACCAAATCCCATACTTGGTTTTCTGACATGGAGTCCAATTCAGATTGCATGGCTTCTTGCCATTGTTTGGAGCTAGGGCTCATCATAGCTTGTTTGTAAGTCGCAGGATTTTGGATGAAGTTTGTCTGAAATTAATCGTTTGACGTATGTTTCACATCCCCAAATCTTAAGAAAAGACACATTTGGAGGCTTTCTAAACCATAACTCATATGGAGTCTTTTCAACAGCTTTAGACGGAGCTCTATTTATAGTGAGTGCAGCTGTATTTAGTGCATGTCCCCAAAATTCTATTGGAAGTTCGGCTTGACCCATCATTGATCTAACCATGTCTAGCAAGGTTCTGTTCCTCCGTTCCGACACACCGTTCCATTGTGGTGTTCCAGGAGGAGTCAATTTTGATAGAATTCCACATTTTTTCAGATGGTCATCAAATTCATAACTCTGATATTCACCGCCTCTATCAGACCGTAGTGCCTTAATCTTCTTGCCTAATTGATTCTCTACTTCACTCTGAAATTCCTTGAATTTGTCAAAGGATTCAGACTTATGCTTCATTAGGTAGACATAACCATATCTACTGAAGTCATCAGTGAAAGTGATAAAGTAGCTGAAACCACCCCTAGCATTTGTACTCATTGGTCCACATACATCTGTATGGATTAAACCCAATAGTTTAGTTGTGTGAGGGGGTCGAAAAAGCACGAGGCTAATGCGTGACCTCGTCCCTCGTGGGTGTGACGATTCTTTTTATTCAATCAAGTGTAATTGGATTTCCTGTGAGTTTACACCAATTGACTAGTAATATAGGAGTCGCCATTCAGTTTTTAACGACAATGAGAAAAACTGACAATCAGATTTTAGTTAGTTTAACAGTTCATAAAAGGGCAAGGAAAGCAATTAAACCATGGAAAAGGGACACATTACGACGCACCATTGAGAGGTGCGTCACGGTTCCCAGAAAACTAACCACTTTGACTTTGCTATTTCTCCTTTTTATTTAACGAATCTCAATTATGGGATAGGATACGTTCTATTCGATTTATGGATAGATTGCGACAGAACGCGTGAATAGTTTCGCAGCGTGAGGCTTAGGCTAAGGGTTGGAGTCAATACTCAGAATATAATTGTGTGTGTGTGTGTCCTTTTCACGTCGAATTTGGGGCTGTATTTATAGGGAAGAGTTCGTGGAAAGATAGAATTGCAGAGTTCTAATCCACAAAAAATTAGGAAAAAACACGTACCCAGGTATTTTCAGCGCCCAGTGCTGGGCGTCAAAGATTTCGGCGTTGAAAATAGGATCCAGGCAATTTTAGCGCCCAGGGCTGGGCGTTGAAATTACTGTTTGGGCCGTTTCTTTGTCAGATTCGGACTCTTAGAATCTGGAGTGTATGAGACTTAATCTAGTCTTTTAGTGCGTATCAATTTCATGACGGAATGCGTCTGGGCCCGTTACGAACTCTAGGTTCGTTAGGATTTTAATTAATACGTAACTCTTATTTCCGAATCATATTAGGAATAAGATTCTCGCAGTTTTCTATCTCTTTTAGGATTTATGTTGGAGTGCAACACCTAATTCTGACAGGTTTCTATCTTTTATGACTTGCCACTTTTAGAAACTACCTTTTACGGCAGTTACTATTTTTAGCAGGTTTCCATAAATAGCAGGTTTCGGGTGAAATGAAAAGGGGAATTGAGATTCGTTTATTTTATAGGAGATGCGTTGTCAAGTGGAGATTTACGCTTTCATCATCGAACCTTTCCCTTTCGGGAATGGGGACAAAAATAGGTGTCTACAAGTTTCTCTTTCTCCAACTTTAGAGAAAGGTTGCTTTGTCATTTTGCAAAGTAAACATGATTCGCACTTACCATAATCCTCTAAGTTAAATGGTTCTAGAATTCCTTCCTTTTGAAGCCGTTCCACTAGTAGAAAAAATGCAATTTGCAGCGCGCATAAATAGGACTTTTTGCAGCGTTTTGGAGCGCTACAATTGTGATGGCTGTAAATAATGGACATTTATTTGCAGCGATCGAAAACGCTGCAAAAAGACATTATTTGCAGCGCGCCTTGTTTCACACGCGTTGCAAAGGTGTCTTATTCGCAGTGTATTTCTGTACATAGGCGCTGCAAAAGAGGTTTTCATGGGCAATATTATGACACTATTTGCAGCTTTGTTTAGCCGTACGTGCTGCAAATAGTACATTCATTTTATAAAAAAAATTGCTGCAGCAATGGTGCATTGGTCCTAAATACTAGCATCCATATTAGGAAAACATGGGAGCAAGAGTATAACTAGAAAAACATCGTGCGACTAGACCATCAAAAAGAAACAACAACGTGTTAGCCTAATAATGATTCTACAGAAAAAAAAAATTAAGCGGCTGCCCTTCTTTTGGATTTTCTTCACGCTCATCCTAAGCACTTTGACAAGGGTAAGTGGCACAACTAGATGGGATTCATTGGTTGGCTGTAAATCAATAACAACAAGTCAACAAGAGCATTTGATGTTTGTTGTTGCCCGTAATTTGATGACACTTTGCTCAGCAACAAATGTACACAATATACCCAATGACAAAAAAAACAAAGAAATATTAACAGAAGCATACATTCAATTTGAAAAACAAAGAAGTAAAAAACCATAAGCAAAATTATATAAGCAGTACAACAGTTGTGGTAATACTATGTAAAATCTTTTAATCATATCAGCTATACATAAGACAGAAAGAAGAATGTCCCAGCACGCACATATAGCACAGATTTTTCCAGCTAATAGAAGAGATACAAATATTTAAAATGAACAAGAATCAGATATTCAATTTGAATTAGTGAAAAGTTTGGTGGAAGGAAAATAGACTGGTAGCGCTCTATTTGTCTTTCAATCCCTCCTAAAAGCAGTGATTATTGACATATCAACTTTGTAATTTTGATTTATTGGAGAAAATTAGGCTACTCGAGTTTTTAAAACCCAGGTTATTTAACAGATTAAGCGAGCATGAATTTAAGGCTTAATGAGCTTACCAATACTACTCTTGTTAGGTTGGCCATAAAACTTGAAGTAATCAGTTAAATGACAATGTAATAGCAGGAGTATAATATGCGACTGAAATAGCGGAACAACCGGAGAATTCCGTTTTCTAATAAAGAGATTAGACCTTTACATAATAAGATGAAGTGCTTAAGGTTTCGTCACAATGTCACAAATTAGCAACTGTCACAATGTTTCATAATTCAGACTAGCAATGTTTTATTGATGTCTACCAAAGGAATGCAAAAGAATTTGACAAAAAAGAAATCACATGAAAATTCCACAATCCAGGGTCCAGCAACAGAATCTGAGGATTGTTGCATACCTGATACAGGTTACAAGATGAGATGAAAACGGCAACATTTGAGAGTGCAAATTTGGTGCAGTGACTGCAGTCCACACTGAAATCGAGCACTTACATTACATTAGACGTTTAAATCAGTTTACTTGGACATACGGATTAGAACAGAAAAAAAGTTGCGAGAAAGGAGAGAAAGACAACACATGGAATACATGGAAAGTTTACATGGGAATGCAATGTATTATGTGACAAGGTGACAACAATATAATTTAACATGTGATACAGATGAATTGTCTTCCAAATGGAAAATGGCTTGTAAACTGTAATTTGATATAAGCACGTGCGAGGAGTACTACAACAGATAGCAAAGTTTCCTATTTAAGCACCAACAAAGTAACTAACCAAAATTAGATTTTTCACCTTTATGATAAGAATCACAAGAAAGAGATCCTTTGCTTAAAGTTGTCATTTATCCATAATATCTACATACTCTACAGGGCATATACCTCTTTATTGACAAGCCTCAAGAACTCTCACGTTCTCTGCTAACTGACTGCAAAGTTAATGCAAAAATAATCAGTGCCAATTCAGATCATTCCATCCAACAGGACTAAAGAAATTATTGTTAATAGAATCTTCATACAGATGCAGAATCCAATTAATTTCATTTCTGCCTTGAATAGGGCTGATCTCAGAACCAAATAGAAGAAGTTGCTATCGGGAAAATAATCTAATGTAGGACATAAGTGAAAAATAAAAGAGAAGAAGATAAACCAGGGAAGAGAGGGAGATGGACCCCCCTTTCCGCCCTAGTCATAGTCTACACATTTTAAGATTCTTTATTCTCTATTTTACTCTATCTTTGAATTCTCTAGTACATTATTGTCTATGAAAAAAGCAAATTGCCTATATGGGTATACTTTCTATATCACAAACTTATTTAGAAAATCCTATTGCAATGTGAGGCAAATCTTTAAGAAGTGCTTTTAACGTGCCTTGAGTCGAAGTCTGAACCATAGTCAGACCTTACTGTAAAATAATATCCCTAGTAATACATGCATATACTCTGAGCAAATAGATCAGCAGATGATCATCACTCACCAGTGTTTTGTATTTTTACCAATCATTCAAAAGATTTATTAAAGGTTATACGATTAAAAGAAGGTAACCCACAATTTCTGAAAGTTTCCAAGTAAAAATGCCACTGAACACTGAAGCGCATGTGAGAAGAAGAAGGCTAAGTGCATAAAGACAAATGAGGCAAGTGATTGTTGTCATTATACAAAATAAAGATGTTGCATTAATTTCAGTATTCCCATCACTGGACATCACCGCAAAATAATGGAAATTAGCTCAACTAACTGGAAAGTAAATTATCTAAATATGAATGACGGAAGATAATTACAAAATGATACTGCTAAGTTAGATTCAGTATTTAAATTAGTGGGCATGTTACTGCATATCTTGAAATACATGGGGAGTTTCTGTCCATAGGCATAATAGGAACCCAAAATTTATTGTTAGACAAGCAAACTACCCAGTTTATGCTAAAAGCTGGATATCAACCCATGAGACATTCATAACAGGAAAAATGGGATTCAATAGGAAACATTCTCAATAATTAAAGGTGCGGCTTCAATAAGGATTTTTACGAGTTGCTAAAAGTACAAACCTGGTGAATTCCACTCTCGTGCTTAAAAGCATTAGCTCCAACTATGGCCTTGTAGTACAAACCTGGTGAATTCCACTCTCGTGCTTAAAAGCATTAGCTCCAACTATGGCCTTGTGAGGCTGTACAAGCAGTCCTGAATACTCAGCCACCTAAAGACAAAAATAGTAGGGAGAGTAAAGCACTAAGTATGTAACCTAAAATCAAAAGGACATTTTGTAGTAAGGTTGAGAAAGTACCATCTTGCTGGCCTTCACAATGTGTTCTGTCTGAATTCCATTGTAAAGACCACCCAATGATTGCCCACGGCATTTAATGATTGTAGACTAATGGCAAATCGCAGCGATCTTTCAACTATGGTTAAGTTCGATTATGAGTCAATCAAGACACACCTCTTCAAGTGACGCATTTCCTGCTCTTTCACCAATTCCGTTCATTGTTATCTCTAATTGCCTTGCACCTGTGCATGCTCCAAAGCTTTCAGAAATAAAATCTCATAAATATATGCTAAAAAAGAACAAAAACCTTCCTTAGCCCGAAACTCAGTTAACATCTATTTCCCATTTTCCCTCTCCTCTTTCCACCCCCTGCAATTGTGACTGCCTACACCACCATCATAAATAAGACCACGAACCCCCCTTCCCCTCGACCTCCAACAGATTCACAGTTACCAAAGAAAAAGGGTATAATTAAAAATTTGATATTCTAATAAGCATAAATGGCAACAAATTCATACCCCTAATTCATTTAATTGAAAAAACTAACAAAAAACACAAACCTAAAATGATCTAAACCAATCTCTCAACCAACAGAAACCCAGAAATTTACATCAAATTAACAAGTCAAATGAAGAACAACAAATCAACCCTAAAAATAATCACATCAGATAAACATTAATCAAAAAAAATTCGAAGATAACGAAGGGTTTAAGGATCGAATTAATCAAAAAGTTGAAGAAATTAGGGATTTAGAAAAACTCCAAACCAATGCAGACAAAACCCTAGAAAAAGACGGCGATGAACAATTCGAAAAGAGAGATTACCTTGCCTACTATGCAACAAACTGGAAGAATCATGGTTCAACTCGTGTGGCTTCGCTTCTCCTACTCTGGAATTCTTGGTGATAGCGTAAATTGGCAACGAAATTCGCTCAATATCATATGATAACGCCGACATTCCTTTGAACAACGGTGAAAACGGCGGAATTCTAACCTTAGCAATGTTAGATATGAAGAAGAAAGAGAGAAAGAGAGAGACACAGAGAGAGAGAGAGAGCTAGGGTTTGAGCCTGAGGGACTCAATCTGAATGGGCGAGAGGAGAAAGTCGACAACCGGAGTGATGAAAAGATTCACAGCGCGCCCACTTCAAGACTAAGTTGCAAATATACAACTTATTCACAACAACCACAGACCCCCCGCGCTGCAGTTATATTTCTGGAAAAAAATCATTAATTCGCAGCATTTTGAGCCCGTATAGGTTGCTAAAAGATCATTAAATAGTTGACCCGCGTTGACCATAGGCTTTTCGTAGCAATAAGTAATCATGTGAGTTGAAAATGGGTTGCTGCAAATAGCATTTTTTCTACTAGTGTTCCATGCGTTTCAAGTTAATATGGCCTAATCGACAATGCCACAGATAGGTGAGATCTGAATCATCCTTTTTGGCCTTTTTGGTATTTATGTTATAAACTTGTTTGTCGTGATCTAATAAATAAAGTTCATTGACTAATCTAGTAGATCCATAAAACATCTCTTTAAAATAAAACGAACAACTATTGTCTTTTATTACAAAGGAAAATCCCTTAGCATCTAAGCAAGAAACAGAAATGATGTTTTTAGTAAGACTTGGAACATGGAAACACTCTTCCAGTTCCAATACTAGCCCAGAGGGCAACGACAAATAATAAGTTCCTACAGCTAATGCAGCAATCCGTGCTCCATTTCCCACTCGTAGGTCGACTTCACCCTTGCTTAACCTTCTTCTTAGTCCCTGTGGATTGGAACATAAGTGTGAGCCACAACCTGTATCTAATACCCAAGAAGTTGAATTAGCAAGTATACAGTCTATAACGAAAATACCTGAAGATGGAACGACTGTTCCGTTCTTCTGATCTTCCTTTAGCTTCAAGCAATCTCTCTTCCATTGCCCCTTCTTCTTGCAGTAGAAGCATTCGGATTCAAAAGTGGGTTGACTGACCTTCCTCTTTTTAGACTTGGCGCCAGTTTGCTTAGTTGGGCTTGCCTTGTTACCACCTTTCTTAGCATTCCTCTTCTTTCCAGATTTCTTGAACTTGCCCCCACGCACCATAAGCACATCTTGCTTATCACTTTTGAGCGTCTTTTCAGCGGTCTTCAGCATACCGTGAAGCTCAGTGAGCGTTTTGTCCAGACTATTCATATTGTAGTTCATCTTGAACTGATCATACCCGTTATGAAGAGAATGGAGGATGGTGTCTAAAGCCATTTCCTGAGAGAACTGCTGATCCAGCCGACTCATATTCTCAATGAGTCCAATCATTTTGAGAACATGTGGACTTACGGGCTCGACTTTCTTAAGCTTGGTCTCAAGAATTTGCCTATGAGTCTCGAATCTTTCGACCCGAGCCAGATCTTGGAACATGTTCTTTAACTCACTAATGATCGTGAAAGCATCTGAGTTGATGAACGTTTTCTGTAGATCTGCACTCATGGTTGCAAGCATTAGACATTTCACATCCTTGTTGGCATCAATCCAACGATTGAGGGCTGCCTGAGTGACCCCTTCGCCTGCGGCTTCGGGCATCGCCTCTTCCAAGACATACTCTTTTTCTTCCTGCATAAGAACTATTTGCAAGTTCCTTTGCCAGTCAAGGAAGTTTTTCCCGTTCAACTTCTCCTTTTCGAGAATTGATCGAATGTTGAATAATTGTTGTTTGCCATAATTAAAACTACAATTGAAAAAGAATATACAAATAAATAATCATTCACAGTTTCTCTTAATAAACTTAAATTCTAGCATACATGCATAATTTAATGTTCATTAAGAATTTTATTCAAGTTATGTGTTCCGGCAGGTGTGAATAAAATGATTCCAAGATCCTAAAACCCACTGAAGAATTAAGCACATTATGTATTTAGACTCAATTCTAAAATCTTTTAGGTAAGCAAAAGCCTTTTGCTAATAGTCTAGAAACTACCCTTGGTTGATAGGTACGTCTAAGAACTTATTAGGTAAACCTATCGATTTTGCCACGACATAAAAGGACTCCTTACTTATATCGTTGAGTTTCACCAAAACTAACATGTACTCACAATTATTTGTGTACCTTACCCCTTTAGGATCAATAAGTAACACTTCGCTGAGCGTAATCTATTACTAGATTGATGTAAAGGTTATCCAAGTAAGTGTTATTTTGGCATGGCACCTTTTAACTCAATTTTTAAGTTTGGAACTTAAGGCTCTTACTATGTTGGTTAGATTTTAAGTGAACTAAAATCCTTAATCATGCAACATAATCAAGCCACAATCTCATGCATATTTAAGACATATTTAAAGGCAATAAATAACTTAAATCATGCATAAGATAATTGTGATCTAGTATGGCCCGACTTCATCTTGAAGCTTCAACTTCAAAGTCCGTCTTGAAAATGGATGGAAACTTCGTCTTGAATTTCACCGTGGGAGGCTCCATTTTCTTCAAACAGGATCAGCTATAATTAAACTAATTACAACTATTTGATGGTACGCAGAGCATTTTTGAATTAAAAACCAAATTTGGTGCTTTAGACCAATTACATTCGAAATAATGGTACGCAGACCATATTTTCTATCCTATTTGGGCCATACTAGTCACTTCATAACCTGCAAAACAGTACATATACAATATATACCATTCACCCATTCATTATCATGAATGACCCACATAATTGGTTAGTAAAAACACATTGTATGCACCACATAAATATTTGCAACAATTAATCAAGGGCACCAATAATTTACCAATTATTCAGTCCTTATTAATTCTAATCAAGTTGTTTAACCTTAAAGGATTTGTAGACCTAATCAAGAGTTTATGACTAAAATTGCGCCCACTTAAACCAATAAATTCATATGCTTTACTAATTTTAAACATAAAAATGTATTTCTAGTCTAACCGGAACCATACAAATTTAATTAAAATTTAAAGCTCATATAAATTTATAATTGAATCCATTTTATTTAATTTATTTTTCAGTTGAATTAAATGAATTTAAATTAATTCAAGGTTTAATTTTAGTAAAATAATTAGTATAAATAAAATTTATAATAATTATATTATTCAAAATTAAAATCCGAGAAAATAATTTAAATTATTAATTTTAAAATTAATTAAAATTATTTCCGAACTGAAATTCTTAAATTAATATCAAAACGTATCAATCGTCTCAAGACGAGGCACTTGGGCTTGCGCCCAAGCCCTATCGAGCTACGAGGCCGCATCGCCCCGCACGACTAATCGTATGGCATACGCGAGCAGGCCACACACAACGTAGCAAGCCCAGGCCACGCTACGCGCAGCCTGCTCATTTCGACGCGTCTGGATGCTTCGCTGGGCGCTGCAGCGCGCGCTGTGGCGCAGCATGCTCGCTGCCCACACGCGACTGCTCGCCTGGCTTTGCGCCAATGCCATCGCCCTTGCACCTTCGCCCACGCTGCACACGGCACTCGACACAAAAGCAGCGTGCTGCCTTGTGCTCGTGCGCCATGGCCCTTGCTCGCTGCATTGTACCGCATGGGCGACGAGCTCCCTTGCTCGTCGTCGCATGCCCGCACTATACAACACCCCTTAGGGGTAACACGTAGCGTCCATTGCTTTGTGCGTGCAAGATTTATGGGCGTGCTTTATAAAAAATTTAAAATTTTTAATTCAAAATTAATGACAAATTAATAAATCATATTAATTTCATAATTTTAGTGCGAAAAATCGAAAATTTATTAATCAATTAATTTCCGATTAACATGGATTCAAATCTAGGTCATAAAAATTCAAAATTTAAGATAAATTAACAATTTTTATGGTGGATTTTAATCATGGATACCTAATTAAATATTAATTAATTATGAAAAATAAATCAATTCTAAATTATTCGAATTTCAACAAATTAATCATAATTACAAATTAGGTTGTATAATTAACAAGTCTAGGCATTCATAATTGTTAAACATATACTGTAGGTCAATCAAAAATTCAAGATTTATCAACAAGAATCGCAAATACTTAATTTAACATCTTAAATTTACAAACTTTTGCGTTCGAAAAACTAAAACCTCCGAAAAGTCATAGTTAGGCTTCGAATTTGGGAATTCTGGGTTTCGGCGAAAAAAAACCTTTTTGTCAAAATTTTAGAATGCCTTTTACATGCGGAATTGACACAACAATCACTCGATTTGGATGAGTAACGAAGAAACTGCCGAAAAACTGCGTACATATAATTAAATAAACGCAATTTGCAATTAATTACGAAAATTAATCACCCCCTTAATTCTTTGCAAATTTGTAAAATTTAACCATGTTCATGCAATTTAGATTATGAAAATAATAAGAGGTCCGTGATACCACTGTTAGGTTATGATACATATGAATAAACATAAATCATGCGGAAAAACCATAAAGCCAGGAAACATATTATTTACACATAATCATTTAGCATAATTCAGATGCATATACTTTGTAGCGTGCCCTCCCTAGCTGCGCCCGAACCGAACAAGAACAAGTCTTTAGGACTCCAAATGTCGTCCCTCCGTAGATAGTCCACAGCACGTCCGGATCCGCCTTAAGAATGACCAACTAGAATCGCCCTTAAGGTACTATAAATTTCGGCTAAATAGGGCAAGTGTTTGTGGCTGATTTTTGCTTGAAAATCTTACCTTTGAATACTTCAATCCTCGATGTAAATATGTGACCCTAGGCACCTATTTATAGAGTTTATGGAAAGGAATTATAATCCTATTTGAATACAAATCTATTTAATTATAATCATACTAGGACTCTAATTAAACAAACTTTAACTATTAGGATTAGATTTAATCATATTACGAATCCCGGTAGCCTTAGGATTCCGAGTAACACACACGAGTGGCGCACAAGCACCGCACGCCCGCACGCAGGCCTTGCGGCCCACGCCGAGCGCACAACGCAAGGCCCACTCGTCGCAGCCTTATCCGTGCGCCTGCCCAAGCTTCGGATGGGCCTGGCTTTTGCGCTGGGCCTGGTCGCTGCTTGGCGTGTAGTTGTTGCTCTTGGCTTGCTGGGCGATGGCCCGGCTTCGTGCTGGGCCTTCATCTCGCAGGCCTCGTCCGATGCTAATTCGTACGATACGCTTCCGATTAAATTCTCGATTCCGGAATTCATTTCCGATACGAACAATATTTAATATTTCCGATTCTGGAATTAATTTCCGTTTCGAACAAATATTTAATATTTCCGTTTCCGGAATTATTTTCCGATTTCGATAATATTTCCGATTCTGACAATATTTCCGTTTCCGGCAATATTTCCGATTCCGGCAATATTTCCATTTCCGATAATATTTTCCGATACGTACCATGTTTCCGTTTCCGGCAACATCTACGACTTGGATAATATTTATATTTCCGATACGATCCATATTTCCGTTTCCGGCAATATCATCGTTTCCGGAGTATTCATTTCTTGCTTGTGACGATCTCAGTTCCCACTGAAACCAAGATCCGTCGATTCGAATATCCATAGATAGAGTATTTAATGCCATTAAATACTTGATCCGTTTACGTACTATTTGTGTGACCCTACGGGTTCAGTCAAGAGTAAGCTGTGGATTAATATCATTAATTCCACTTGGACTGAAGCGGCCTCTAGCTAGGCATTCAGCTCACTTGATCTCACTGAATTATTAACTTGTTAATTAATACTGAACCGCACTTATTAGACTTAACATAGAATGCATACTTGGACCAAGGGCATTATTTCCTTCACGAATAACCTTATGCCTTACATACAAAAGGTTGCTTTCGGCATACTACCTGGCTCAATTTCTAAGGCATTGACTATCCTACAAGGGATGGTACAACGGATTGAATTATGTTGTATGCTGTTTCCAAATACCGCTCTCATGGTTAATCCTTTGATTATGTTCTGCAAATTAATATATAGTTTGCTTGTATTAAACTTCTTTGTTCACATATCGCTTCGCGATTACATCCATGTGATGGACTTGGCTAATGGTCATGTTGCTTCTTTGTAGAAGTTGTTTATTGCAAATAATACAGGTGATTTAATTCATTCCTCAAAATCATCCATACCCACCCCTAAAAAAAATGTGTCCGTATGGTGGATAGCCGGATGAGGTTGTCTAGGCCGCTACAAAATAATCCATACCCACCCCTAAATTTTTTTTTGGAAAAGATGGTCCACTCTTAAATAAATGTGTAAAAATGTTCCTAACTTGTTATATACTGTCAACGGTAATATAAGCATTGTCATTGTTGTATTAAAATACTGTCATTGTTGTATTAAAATGCTGTCACAATCACCAAACAAAAAGGAAATGAAATGAAATAGAAAAAGTAAAGGGACCACTTAAATGAATGGATAAAAGTGTTACATATTAAATGAATAGGTAAAAGTATGTTTACAAAGTGTTATATAAGTAGTGTCATCGTTTGCATAAATATTGTTATTGTTGTATTCAAATACTGTCATTGTTGTATTAATTACTGTAACTTTTATCCATACTTTGTACTTTGTTTGACTTTTCAACGCATTGAGTGAAAATACCATTTTACCCCTGGTTATGGATGATTTTGTCGCTGGTGACCAGCGGCCTAGACAACCTCATAGCCGGATAGGGCAGTACACCGGTCTGAAACCAGATCGGAACGGAACCGGAACCGAAATCAAGAAAATTTGTGGACCGAAGATTGAGCCGAAAAAATTCCGGTCTGTATTGGACCGAACCAGACCTGTTTTTTCTGGTCCCGCACGGGTTTAAACCGGATTGGACCGAAATGATTGGATATGCCTCTATACAATTTTTGAGGTTATTTATTTCTAAGCAAAATACAGTTAGAAAATCTTTCAAACATTACTTCTTCATACTTAAGGGAGTAAGGATGGATATCAAAGACCAAACAATAGGTTAACAAAAGAAAATAACATATGATGTTAGCGTACTATAGAAGATTAATGAGTTATATAATATAAACCTGGTCATACGGTCCGGATCGGAAAATTTTGGTTTTGAACAGCACCTGACCGGGAACAAAAATTTAATACATTGAGGGCAGTGTAGGGGAATAGAGTTAAAAACATATTAACGCAGCGAAATAATCCCCAAAGCCAGGAACCATGTATAAAGTACAGATCAAGCAGACTTATGTTTGTAGCGTGTTTTCCCTAGTTCAACGAATCACGAATACGAACAAGAACAAATGCCGTTCCTCTAATTGATTCACTGACACGTTCAGATCCGTCTTGAGATTCGTAGCTTAGACGTCACTCAAGATATTTTAGCTTTGAGGGAAAAACAGTTTGAACGGAGGCTCAAAAGAGATTAGGGTTTCTCTTTTGATTTAGGTTAAACTGATTTACGTAATTAAAATTATGAAAAAACATAATAATGAGGCAGGTGTTATAACCCTAAGGGTTACAACATGACCGACCAAAGCACAAGGCCTTAGCCGGCCAGCTCTCGCACAAAGCCCACGAGCAGCGCGCGCAGCAACGCAGCCATGGGCCTTGGGCCTCGCTGTTGCTTGCTGCCGATGCTGCTGTTGCTGCTGTCCGTGCGCGCCCGGCCGCAGGCCACAGGCCTTGCTCTCGCGCTGGCGAGCTGCTGCGCTCGTTGGGCCTTGCGCTCTTGCGCGCTTGGCTCGACGGGCCGACAGCTTTGCCTTGCTCGTATCCGCGACTAATGCCTTACGGCTATTGTTTATGGTATAGCACTTGACGAATCGCCGTCGTACGATACGATTATTCGTTTCGCCTAGCTTACCAATATTCGCGATACAATATACGATTCCGATCCAACATCATATCTTATATTTATGTTTTTCCGAACTAATTCCTGTAAAGCTATTAAATGAATTTCTGATTCATTTAATCCGATGATCTGTTACTGTGAGGGGGTCGAAAAAAGCGCGAGGCTAATGCGTGACCTTGCCCCTCGTGGGTGTGACGATTCTTTTTATTCAATCAAGTGTAATTGGATTTCCTGTGAGTATACACCCAATTGACTAGTAATATAGGACTCGCCATTCAGTTTTTAACGACAATGAGAAAAACTGACAAAACCCGGTTATCGTGACATAAAGGGAGTGCAATTATGTTTGACCACGACGGCCGTAGGTTCCCTTGTGATCCCTGGTGTGGGGATCTCTCAATATACACCCGCAAGGTAGAGATTGAGGGTTCGGGGGACTGTAACTACCGAGAGGAGTAATTCGCTCGTCGATAACTCCAGAGGCAGGATATCCTTACTAGCTCAGCATAAATAATTGAAGGGACATGCGTTAACTATTAAACTAATCTGAATTGATTTTAGCAATATGCAACATAAAATACTAATTCGATCGTGATTATCTGATTTAAATAGCATTAAGGGACCTAGCATGATAATCCGATTTCCCAAAAATATTATATTTGTTAGGCGTGATAGAACAATCAGATTAGGTTAGTTTAACAGTTTATAAAAAGGGCGAGGAAAGCAGTTAAATCATCGAAAAGGGACACATTACGACGCACCCTTGAGAGGTGCGTCACGGTTCTCAGAAAACTAACCACTTTGACTTTGCTATTTCTCCTTTTTATTTAACGAATCTCAATTATGGGACAGGATACGTTCTGTTCGATTTATGGATCGATTGCGACAGAACGCGTGAACAGTTTCGCAGCGAGAGGCTTAGGCTAAGGGGTTTAGAGTCAATACTCAGAATATGTTATGTGTTGTTGTGTGTTGTTTCACGTCGAATTGAGGGACCTATTTATAGGGAAGAGTTCGTGGAAAGATAGAATTGCAGAGTTCTAATCCACAAAGAATTAGGAAAAAACACGTACCCAGGTATTTTCAGCGCCCAAGCCTGGGCGCCGAAGATTTCGGCACCCAGAGCCAGGCGTTGAAAATAGGGTCTGGGCTGTTTTCTTTAGTCAGATTCGGATTCCTGAAATCCGTAGGGTTTGAGATTAATTCGAGTCTTTTAGCGCGTATCAATTTCATGACGGAATGCGTCTGGGCCCGTTACGAACTCTAGGCTCGTTAGGATTTTGATTAATACGTAACTCTTATTTCCGAATCCTATTAGGAATAGGATTCTCGCGGTTTTCTATCTAATTTAGGATTTATGTTGGAGTGCAACACCTAATTCTGACCGGTTTATATCTTTTATGATTTGCCACTTTTAGAAGCTACCTTTTACGGCAGTTACTATTTTTAGCAGGTTTCCATAAATAGCAGGTTTCGGGTGAAATGAAATAGGGAATCGAGATTCGTTTATTTTATAGGAGATGCGTTGTCAAGTGGAGTTTTTATGCTTTCATCATCGAACCTTTCCCTTGCCGGAATGGGGACAAAAGTAGGTGTCTACAGTTAGCCCCCACTTTGACCGAGTCTTGGAGTAAGACGATGGTCAAAATATTAGACGGAGTGCGTCACATAATCCATGGTGTATGTGACCTGTTTTGCGAGGGTCTCACGAGCCCCCGAGTGATAACATTTGACTTAAGGGTCATCACTTGAAGTGTCGACATATCCCTCACGTGTCATTGGGATTTGTCAACTGATAGTATAGAAACTTCCTCACTTTGTCATTGGAAGGATCTAAAGATGCGTAGAAACTCCCTCACTTTGTCATTGGGAGTAACTACAGATGTTTTCGAAATTAAAGCTGTAAAGTGTAATTGGGCTTGGCCAAGCCCAATCACGAGGTAAAACGTTTTTAAAGATTCTCATTTTCAGGGCTAGCTAAACGAGAAAACCCCCTTGTTTTTATAGGACGTAAAACGAAGGAAAATCCAATCCTTTAATTTTTGGAAAAAGGGAAAACCAATAAAAGTTATCGCTGCAGCGACTAAGGACCTGCGCTGTTAGTGACGCAGACCCCGCCCGTTGAAGGTGGGCGAGCCTGTCCGCTGAGGGTGGACCCCCCGTCCGATAGAAGTGGACGAATATGTTTGATGTTTTTGAAAATAAGGACCTACGCGGTTTGTGACGTAGACCCCGCCGGCTGAAGATGGTGAACCTGTCCGCTGAGGGTGGACCCCCCGTCCGATAGAAGTGGACGAATCTGTTTGATGTTTTTGAAAATAAGGACCTACGCGGTTTGTGACGTAGACCCCGCCGGCTGAAGATGGCGAACCTGTCCGCTGAGGGTGGACCCCCCCGTCCGATAGAAGTGGACGAATCTGTTTTGAAATTTTTGTTTTTTTTTTTGAAAATAAGGAGCTACGTGGTTTGCGCCGTAGACCCCGCCGGCTGAAGATGGCGAGCCTATTTTAAATTTGAAGACTTTATTCTTCGAAAAACTGAGGACCTGCGCGGCTAGTGACGCAGACCCCGCCCGCTGAGGGTGGGCGAGCCCATTTTGAATTTCTTATTTTGCCTATGTAGAAGAGCTTTCGGTGATTACAACCTGTTGGTGGGTCGTAATATTTCCTGATTAGATGTGTCCTATAAGTGGGTCCACATTGTGTATATTTAACAATATATTTTTTGAGATATCCAAACATGATATGGTGCGTGGCGCAGTCTGGGAATGTGATTTTGATTGCGCGCTCTTTGTTGGAGTCCACTTTTCGCGAGCCCCCAAGCGTTAGGGCTCGTCGGTTGTTTTTCGCGTCTTGTAATCATGTTTGGGGTCACGCTCGTATGTGCGAGCGACCTCCTATAGTAGTGTGCTATTTTAGTGAAGCCGTGGAGTGCGACTTTAGCTTTCAGGCGACATCCGGCTTTGGCTTGGCCCGGATTATCCCTTTGACAGACAGACATTTTCTATTTGGAAAAGCAATGACTTGACGACACATATTTTTGGTGTTTCGAAGAATGACCACGATATTTAACTTGCTTTTTTTGAAAAGTGTACAGGAGCGTTTTCTGAGATGAGTCTAAGTTTCGACCAAGTTTCAATGTTATTATTTTTTTGCTTATTTGGGAGCTAAAGGTGCTTTGGGCTTGATCTTACTTGTAATAGGGCCTCGTGTTTTAGCAACACGGTCTTAAGTTCTTTCCTATTCCGTGTTTTTGTGAAATCTGGGCCTTGGGCTGCATTTTCAGCGCCCAAGCTCAGGCGTTAAAAATTTCGGCGCCCAGAGGTGGGCGCTGAAAGTTCTTTTCCTGGTAATATTTGATTTTCGGATTTCTAAACACGTTTCCGAATGGGATCAGGATGTTTATTGGGTGCGTTCAGCTATATATAGGGGCTAGGTACGTCCTTATTTTCCACCACTCTCAAATTCTTTCTCTCTTTTTTGCTGTGCTCTAATTATTTACTGCTTTTGCCATGTCGATCCCTATTTTCTCACTCCAACGGACTGTTAGGCGTTGGCTACGAGCCCTTACTCCCACAGAAAAAGCTTTGTTAAAAGAATACCACTTAGAGGCACTTTTAGGCTTACAACAAATTAATATTGATTATAATTTTCTGCATGCTGCCCTAAACTTTTGGGACTCCGACCATCATGTTTTTTCCTTTCGGGGCGATGAAATATGTCCTTTGCCTGATGAATTTGCTGTGATCCTTGGTTATCCTACTAATGCTACTCCTATTACCCCTGGCACTATTGAAGAGGGTAAAACAACCATAAGGGCTTTCCTAGGGCTAGATGATAACATGTTTGCTGAACTCGTTGTAGACGATAAGGTTAACTTGGAAAAACTCGTAAAACATCATTTTAGGCCTAGTAAGAATATGACCGAACAAAAATTGAACATCCGAGCCCTTGTATTTTGCTTGTTGAATCATTATTTGCTGTCGAATAATAATGGTGAGTTCGGTGACATAAGGCTGATCCCCTTGATTAGCCAGATGGAAAGTTGCTATTCTATTATGCCGTTGGTTGTTGCTGAGACCTTGCTGAGTGCGGATGAGCTGAAGAAGGATGCCAAATCCGAAATTTTTAAGGGAAGCCCCCTATTACTACAGGTAATCTATTTTTTTCTTTGCGCACACATACGCCACTTTTATATATTTCTTTTCGCCCGGGGCTGAGTTTCAGCGCCCAGAGCTGGGCGCTGGAATATTCGGCGCTTGGTCCTGGGCGTTGTAACTGCGCCCCAGGAACCTTTTTCTTTCTTTTCATTCTTTTGATTCGATCGTACCTGTTTTTGTAGATTTTGCTTGCGGAACGGCTTAGACTTTTGAAAGCTCCTACCGATCCTAAACATTATCGCCCTATAGCTTTGGGTAACCGGAAATACTTGCACCAAGGCCAGGACGAGGCCGAATGGACCTCCTTTTTTACTTATGGCATTTGTTCTATTAAGTGGGTGGTACCATGGTGGGGTTTGACTACTATGACAGGGGGGTCTGATGTATCGGTTTATATTTCTTTGTTGGGGCTATCTTGTCCCATTTATATTTTCCCTTACCGAGTCATGCGTCAATATGGTTTAAGGCAGACTATCCCCTTTTCTGATACGGTACCACCTAAGGTAGCGACCTTTGCTCAAACACGGGTCTTAGCGTGGGCTAGGTATTATGATGGTCTCCCGCGTTGGGCTGTAGCTACAAATGGGTTTGTGGGTCTTTCTGAAAACTATAAGTTGTGGATGAGTTCCGATGACAAGGATGTGAGGACCGAGGCTCGTAATGGGGAGCCGGCTGAGCTTTTGATACCTCGTATTCGTGTTAAGTATAAGGGTCCTGATTCCGCCAGACCTCGTACCTATAGTTTTAAGACTGTGAAAGCTCGTCCTGATCGAAAGCGAAAGGAAGTTGTTCCCCGTTCCAGTGTCAAGCCTAAAAAGATGCCTAACATGAAGGGGCCTGCTGTTGTTGAAAGAAATGCAAGCTCTTGCGGAGATCGTCGCCGGAACAATGTATGGGTTAGGAAGGCTCAGCCGCCTGTAGAAACAGTGGCTAGTCCAGTTGATGATAATAATCCTTCTCCCACCACTGTTTGTGCCCTTGAGGCTGAGCGGGCTATAACTGAGAATGTTTCTAAAGCTTTGGCATCTTTGGAAGTTAGTGTCCAGGAGCCAGTTCTTATGGAGATTGATATTGGGGCAGCGCAGAAGACTATGGGGGTGGATCCTGCGAACATTGCTCTCTTCAAGACTTTATTTGATGATCCGGAAGAACTAGAGTAGTGTAGTTCTTTGCTAGGGTGTAGATGCCCTCTATTTATTTCAGTTGTGTTTGTTTTTATTGCTAGCACTTTGTTTTCCTTCTTATTATATTTTAATAAAGGCGTATTTTTAGTTTCCATTCAATTTTGTTTATATGTCTAACACTTTTTTACACAAAGAATATAATTTTTTTTTTTATTATTTGGACCGAATCCTTGGTAAGGATTGCCTACGTATCTTGTCAGAATCAGGTCGCGCATAGTTCTTAGCTTTAGAATAAGTTCTAGTATGCCGGATTTCGGTAGATATGTCCTGAAGTGGAAACATATTACTTAATCGGTCAAATAAGTGAAGTATTTGCCATTATTTTCATCTGCCGTTTTCCATAGGTTGCGTAAAATTCGACCAATTTGTTGGTGAACCTATTTGGATATGTACTGTACCCCCCAAGTGTTCGTTATTTTTCCGTTGTGTGCGGATAAAATGACGAGCACTTTTCGAAAAAAGGAAAACTTTTGGCAGGCAGAGAGTTTCAACGCCCAGGCTGGGGCGTCAGAAATTTCGGCGCCCAGCCCTGGGCGCTGAAAATAACTTGGGCGGTCAATTTTCACGTTTTTTCTTCACATGTTCTTGCGTTTATTTCTATTTCGTTTTTTGTGCCTTGATATTTTGCTTCGTAGTTAAAGTTAATTTTGAGGCTATTTTGGAGGCTTTTTTGACTGTTAGCGTGAAACGCATTTTTGTCCAGATTAATTTTTTCTATTGGTGACTCAAAATAGTTTTGAAAATGGAGTTAGGGTGCGGAACTTATGAAGATCTTTGTGGAGGGTATGATGGAATCTATGTGAAACAGCTGTCGGTGGATTCTATGTTTTATGAATTTATTTTTTTGGTGACATTTGCATTTGTTTTAAATTTTTGATTTCTTTTGGGTTGCATGGATTGGCTCTCATGATGACATTGGTTGGCTTTTTAGGTTTTGAGGATGGGATAGTGTGGTTTATTTTGTGGGTTTCGGGAACTGGTTCACATGGCATTATTTCAAAACCGAGTGGGCTTTGTTTGTTGGGCCTATAGTGGGCCGCTTCTTTATTATTTTTTTTTTATTTTGCAAGTACATTTGGTGTTTATTTAGTGTTAGAATAAAATTTTTAGGAGAAATATTACGCCTTTATTGATTTGGAAAGTAAGGAAAACACACTGAAATTAAACTGACCTATATTCCAAAGGGCCTTAGGACCATCTAAAGTCTCTATTATTTTTTCTATCAATCTAAAGAACTACTAATGGTGCTCTATATGGCTCAAGCCTGGGGTTTAGTCTCATAAAACTTCGGTCCTTCACCGGTACTCATCTTGAATCCTATTCCTTTTGCGTTGACCCACTGATATGTCTTCACCCATCCGTTCCCGACCTCTTCTAGTGTTGATGCATGAGAGATTAACCGGGTTGGATCGAAACCTTCATCTTGCAAAGCTAGGGTAGTCATCACGGTCTCGTTCTCCATAGGCCTCGATTCGTTAAACAATGTCCATAAAGCCTGGTTGTCCAATATTTCAGCTGTTTTAGTCTTGGTGAGGTGGGGTGCCTCATCCAAGGTGTGGCAGTCATGGAAAATTTCAAATCCGGGTTTTAGCAAGCCATCCTGAACGAAGGGTTCAGGGAAATCACAGCATGGGTGTTCTTCTCCTTCCCGAACAAACATCCCGTTAAGGGTCCTTTGATATGGGGGAAGGAGGGTGGTTTGTTTGGCTTTGTTAAGGCGTAGCCTAGATAGGCGGTCAGCAATATCTTCCTCCGTTGGTTCATAACCTAAGCCAAAGGGAGTAGATTTGTCGGGAAAAGGATGGAATGTGCATTCCTTCTTCCTTATGCCCAATGGGGTTCCTGGGAAATAACCTTGAGCCAACAGCATTCTAGGGATGACTCGGGATGCATGCGGGTCCAGGAATGCTGGATCATAATCTTCGATGAACTGGATTGCTTCTTCCATTTGAAACCCATAAAGGTCATCTGCAGTTTCGGCCGTTCCAACCATAGTACAACTGACGTCGAGAGGAGGGGCGCAGATTTCTAGTATTACCCCGTTATGGTTAAGTTTAACCATTTGGTGCAAGGTTGAAGCCACACCTCCTAAGTCATGGAGCCAAGGTCGCCCCAAGAGGAGGTTGAAAGTGGGCTTGATGTCGATTATTTGAAACTCCGTGGTGCGTGCCACAAGCCCAGTTTGTATGGTAAGGTTGATTTTTCCCAACACAGGCCTTCGGGAGTTATCATAAGCTCGTACCCCTTGTGAGGAGGTTTGGAAGTCATCGCTTCCTAGCCCCAAGCAATGGGCGGTTCGCAATGGGCAGACATTAACCGCCGAACCATTATCTACGAGCGCTAGGGGGATGTTTTTGTCCTTTGCATCCAACCACTAAGTAAAGGGATTTATTGTGAGCACCCCCCTCTTTGGGTAAGTCTTTATCAGTGAAAACTATGGCCTTTTCTCCGGCATCTCTCATGACATGGCTAACCAATGAGTCAGGTGTGATATCTGTGGGTACTGAGATGAGGTCAAGTGAGCGAATAAGCTTTTCGCGATGTTCCTTTGAAGTACACATAAGATCCCAGATGGTAATCTCAGCCTTGGTTCTTTTCAGTTGTTTCAGGAGAGGATTTTCAATGACTTCCGCGACGGTGGCGTGCCGCCCGTTCTCAGGAGTTTGCCTAACCGGGATGTCGTCCATAGGAGGTGGGTGAATATCCGGTTGGTATATCCTTCCGGATCGGGTGAGGTTGTCGACCTCGGGCTCCTGAGGGGTGGTGTCAATGAGAGCATACCCGGGCCAAGTTTCAGTGAAGAGGTCCTGGCCCGAGACTTGAGATAGGTAAATATCTTCAGGATCATCGTTCCACACACCGCACACTTCCCCCTCGATTCGATCCATAGGTACCACAGCGAGTGGTGCACCTTGAGGTGTAATATACACCGTGGGGTCGAAATTCTCTGGTTGGTCGAGAGAGATGTGACAAGAGCCGAGTGGGCTCTTGTTGTTGTTGGGTTTGCCAACGTTAGGGAGAGGTATTACTTCATCCTCTATCATGTCCTGGATCGTATGTTTTAGATGCCAGCAGTTTTCAGTGTCATGCCCATTTCCTTGATGGAATTTGCAGTAAGTACCTTCGACCCAATATTTGTTTTTGACAGGAGGGTCACGGGTGGGGCCTATAGGTCTCAACTTTCCTTGATTGGTTAGTCTTTCAAAGGCTTGTACCAAAGTTGACCCGAGTGGAGCAAACTTTCGGTCTCGGACCCATCTTACAGGGTATCTTCGGGCGGGAGCCTCTTCTATAGCATGGACTTCTTGGGCTTGGGGTGTGTTACCCCGATTATAGGTGTTGGTCTTATATGCAGGTTTGCTCTGTATGGTTTTGGCGAGGTCGTCCTCGATTTTTATTCCCACATCATAAACCCTTTTGAAAGTGTCGAGTCCCAGGTACCTAAGGTGTTGTCTGTAAGCCGGGTCCAAGTTGTCAATGAATTTTCGGACCAATTCTGTTTCGGGAGGCCTATTGATTAGCTGGGCCACCTGGTCCCTCCATCTAGCAAAGTAGGTTGTGAAACCCTCATTTTTCTTTTGGAAGAGAACTTCCAGCTCGCGCATGGTGACTTGGAAATCCATGTTCGACGAGTATTGCTTGATTAAGACATTGACAAAGTCTTCCCAGGTGGGGAACAGCTTAGGGTCCTGGTGATAGTACCATTTGAGCGTCATAGGTTCCAAGGACAAAGGAAAGGCAGGTAGGTACATGGACTTGTCCACGCCTTTCAAGTTCATGGTATTCACAAAGCTCAGTAGATGATCACGGGGGTTGTCCGTGGCCTTGAACTTTGGTAAGTCAGATGAACTGAACTTTTCTGGTAATTTGCCAGAAAAGGGTTCAGGCTCGAGGGAGAAGTATTTGCTCCCCATGGTTTGCTGTAGGACCATTTTTTCGATCCTCTTCTCGTTTTCGAGGTCATTTTTGGCTTGCGCAGCCGCTAAGGCTTCGTTTTCCATTTTCAGTTGGCCCATGAGTTGGGTCATTTGGACCATCTGGTCTCGCAAATATTCGATGGACATGTTTGGAGGTGCGAATCGAGGTTGGGGAAGCGGAGATCCTTGAAATGAGGGACGACGGACGGAGCTTGGAGTTACTAGAGCTGGTGTTGGTGATGTATCTTCGAGACGCACTAGCCGTTGATTCCCTGATCGGCACCAAGTGGCAGGACCGGTCCTAGGCATAAGATAAGCTAAAGTTTAGGTTCCCAAAGTTTCAAGCATTACTTAGTCTAGACTTCGACTCTCTAAATTGGTGTTTTCTTTTCGCTCTTTCTTCTGTCGGTACACTTTTTGGGGGGGGTTTTTTTTTTATTTTGGTCGTTCTTTGGATTTTCGAAACACTTGCCCGTGTGACATTCATAGTTGTTAGCATGTTCGGTTTTGGTGCCGAGCATTGCCGTCGTAGGAGGCCTAACGACGACACAAAGAGTTATTAATTTTTCGCGAGTCGCCTTTTGAAATCGAGTGCTTTCCTTACGCCCTCGTAGCAATTCTTTTGATGAGCATTTTTTGTGCTACGTACTTTCTTTTTGCTTGGGCACCGAGGCTGCTGCGCCTGACCAGAAAGCCAAGCATCAACTTCAGCGCCCAGCAGTGGGCGTGAGAAATTTTGGCGCCCAGCCAGGGGCGTTGAAAATGCGTTATTTTTAGGATAAAAGTGTAAGTGTTTGAAAAGAAGGAATCGCAAGAACTTTGTAGTATCTGATCTTTAGTGAGTCCCTGGCTGGTTCTCGTTTTCTGTTTTCTGTTTATGCGACTTCGATTTGTGTGCTTGCCTAATAACGTCCTTTACGCGTAACAGCGTTTGTGGGATTTGTTACAGGCCATCCCGAGCGTCGCTTATTTTGTGGCGATCATTCGGGTTTGCGGAACACGTGTTTCGGTATAACTCTTTGGCAAATTAGTCTATGAATGTTTGGGCAATTTTTAAGGTCATTGATTTTCTAGGATAGTTTGTCACACACAATCACATATTTCGCTACACATAACTACATTACAAACATGGATTTGAAAATTAAATATGCCACGTAGTTTATGATAGGCTTCTATGGGTAGTATTTGCGCCTGGCTTGGTACCGCTTCTATCGTAGATCCAACACATGCCCCGGTCGAGGTAGTGTCTTCAACGGACGAATTTCGCTCCAGAGGCCAACTCGCAAGTGCAAGCCAAGGGGGCAGGCAGGCGAGAGGGACCTAATGGGCGAGCGATTGGGTTCGGGATAGGTGTACTACCTGCACAAGTACCGAGTGGGAAACATGCGCGGCGTATGCACCCCCCTATTGGCGAAAAAAGGTATCCTTAGTCCCAACTCCCGAGGGAGCCGAGATTCGTTATGATGTTCTGCCCGTTCACATTAATATGCTGATTTTCAGGTCGTCCCAACTTGATGGGGAAATAAACGCGGGGTAGGATCGTTTCACCCTTCGGCTATTTTGATTACCTACAAGCACGAGTATTTCCTTCACTATCCCCAGTGGAGTCGCCACTGTGAGGGGGTCGAAAAAAGCGCGAGGCTAATGCGTGACCTTGCCCCTCGTGGGTGTGACGATTCTTTTTATTCAATCAAGTGTAATTGGATTTCCTGTGAGTATACACCCAATTGACTAGTAATATAGGAGTTGCCATACAGTTTTTAACGACAATGAGAAAAACTGACAAAACCCGGTTATCGTGACATAAAGGGAGTGCAATTATGTTTGACCACGACGGCCGTAGGTTCCCTTGTGATCCCTGGTGTGGGGATCTCTCAATATACACCCGCAAGGTAGAGATTGAGGGTTCGGGGGACTGTAACTACCGAGAGGAGTAATTCGCTCGTCGATAACTCCAGAGGCAGGATATCCTTACTAGCTCAGCATAAATAATTGAAGGGACATGCGTTAACTATTAAACTAATCTGAATTGATTTTAGCAATATGCAACATAAAATACTAATTCGATCGTGATTATCTGATTTAAATAGCATTAAGGGACCTAGCATGATAATCCGATTTCCCAAAAATATTATATTTGTTAGGCGTGATAGAACAATCAGATTAGGTTAGTTTAACAGTTTATAAAAAGGGCGAGGAAAGCAGTTAAATCATCGAAAAGGGACACATTACGACGCACCCTTGAGAGGTGCGTCACGGTTCTCAGAAAACTAACCACTTTGACTTTGCTATTTCTCCTTTTTATTTAACGAATCTCAATTATGGGACAGGATACGTTCTGTTCGATTTATGGATCGATTGCGACAGAACGCGTGAACAGTTTCGCAGCGAGAGGCTTAGGCTAAGGGGTTTAGAGTCAATACTCAGAATATGTTATGTGTTGTTGTGTGTTGTTTCACGTCGAATTGAGGGGCCTATTTATAGGGAAGAGTTCGTGGAAAGATAGAATTGCAGAGTTCTAATCCACAAAGAATTGGGAAAAAACACGTACCCAGGTATTTTCAGCGCCCAAGCCTGGGCGCCGAAGATTTCGGCACCCAGAGCCAGGCGTTGAAAATAGGGTCTGGGCTGTTTTCTTTAGTCAGATTCGGATTCCTGAAATCCGTAGGGTTTGAGATTAATTCGAGTCTTTTAGCGCGTATCAATTTCATGACGGAATGCGTCTGGGCCCGTTACGAACTCTAGGCTCGTTAGGATTTTGATTAATACGTAACTCTTATTTCCGAATCCTATTAGGAATAGGATTCTCGCGGTTTTCTATCTAATTTAGGATTTATGTTGGAGTGCAACACCTAATTCTGACCGGTTTATATCTTTTATGATTTGCCACTTTTAGAAGCTACCTTTTACGGCAGTTACTATTTTTAGCAGGTTTCCATAAATAGCAGGTTTCGGGTGAAATGAAATAGGGAATCGAGATTCGTTTATTTTATAGGAGATGCGTTGTCAAGTGGAGTTTTTATGCTTTCATCATCGAACCTCTCACTTGCGGGAATGGGGACAAAAGTAGGTGTCTACAGTTACATGCCAATGGTGTGACCTTATAGGTTCAGTCAAGAGAAAGCTGTGAGCCTAATATAGATTAGAACTCACTGATCGGAAGCATTGCTCCAGCTAGCTGTTCTGATCACTTGATCTCACTGAATTAATTGTTCGTAATTAATCTAAACCTTGGTATTAGACTAATGCACCTTGGGTGAAGGACATATTTCCTTCAGTCTCCCACTTGTCATCTAGACAAGTGTGAATTCACATTCCTTTGTCGCTTAGTGTTACTTACTGAACATAAGGTAAGATCCAAGCCATCCTTATTAGGTCCAGAAGTGTTTCTCGGATTACTGAGTTCAACTATTAAACTTTTACAGAAGGTTAAGCCTTAACCATTCTGAGAACGGCCATGCATTTTCACAGTATCTAACCCTCCGAGAGGCCTTGTTACACAACAACACCATATCCTATCAAAGATAGGAGGACAATCCAGTCTTGCAATCTGTGAACACTCACTTTGATTCATAGTACGCCCAATAACTGCTTTTATAGTCTCCTTTTACGGTGCGACGTTTAGCGAGCATCAAAGCGAACTAATCTTCAAACGAGTAATCATAATTACTCATGTTTTTAGGAAAGTTTCTAATCGCCTTTAATGAGAACTGCTTATGACATGACTTTAATATCTTAAAGTGTTCTCATGGTCAATCCGATACAAGATCCAATAAGTATCTATGCAAAAGATTTTTGACATCCAGTCAATCTAGTTCAAGAAACCGAACAACAAATCTACTTGAAATCTAATCTTCATTAGTTATTGGTCGTCCACCTTTCAATGACCTGGATTAGGGATCCTTTGTGACTTCTATATTCAAGTTCACTTATGGGTGTTTCTTTGTCAAAGAATCCATATTGACATCCCATTTGAATGTTTTGAATCACTTGGACTTTTCATTTAATACTAAACCAAAATAAAATGAATCTGAAATAAAGAATTTGATAAATATAAAATGGTTAAACTGTTAGGTTATGATACATATGACAATTCATAAATCATGCGGAAAAACCATAAAGCCAGGAAAGCATATTATATTCACATAATCATTTAACATAGAATTGATGCATACATGTTGTAGCGTGCCTTCCCTAGCTGCGCCCGAACCGAACAAGAACAAGTCTTTAGGACTCCAAATGTCGTCCCTCCGTAGATAGTCCACAATACGTCCGGATCCGCCTCAAGTTAGACCAACTAGAATCGCCCTTAAGGTTACTAGGAATTTCGGCTAGTGTTTGCAAGTGTATGGTTAATTTTATTTCAAAAACTTACCCTTTGAATACTTTTATCGTCCCTGCAAATAATGACCCTAGGCCCTTATTTATAGAGGTATGGAAAAGGGACTGGAATCCTATTAGGATACTAATTAGTTAAACTAGAATCCTCGTAGGACTCTAACTAATTAATTTTATCCTTTTAGGATTAGGAATTTAATCATCAAACAAATCCTATACAATTTAGGTTTCGTATGTGAACACAAACTCTACACGAGCATGACCCACGAGCGTGCAGGTCATGCCCGCGCATAGCCCACACGGCCGCTCAGCCCACGTGAGCCGCAAGCCCACGCGAGCAGCAGCATAGCTCGCAGCCCATTGCTGCGCGCGCTGCACGCGCTCCCATGGCCTGCTGGGCCTGGCGTGGCCTTGGCTGTTCGTATGGCACGCTTGGCTTGCTGGGCGATGGCCTGGCTTCGTGCTGGGCCCTCGTCCGGCAGGCCTCGTCCGATGCTTATTCGTACGATACGCTTCCGATTAAATTCCCGGTTCCGGAATTCATTTCCGATACGAACAATATTTAATATTTCCGATTCCGGAATTAATTTCCGTTTCGAACAAATATTTAATATTTCCGTTTCCGGAATTATTTTCCGATTCCGATAATATTTCCGATTCTGACAATATTTCCGTTTCCGGCAATATTTCCGATTCCGGCAATATTTCCATTTCCGATAATATTTTCCGATACGTACCATGTTTCCGTTTCCGGCAACATCTACGACTTGGATAATATTTATATTTCCGATACGATCCATATTTCCGTTTCCGGCAATATCATCGTTTCCGGAGTATTCATTTCTTGCTTGTGACGATCTCAGTTCCCACTGAAACCAAGATCCGTCGATTCGAATATCCATAGATAGAGTATTTAATGCCATTAAATACTTGATCCGTTTACGTACTATTTGTGTGACCCTACGGGTTCAGTCAAGAGTAAGCTGTGGATTAATATCATTAATTCCACTTGGACTGAAGCGGCCTCTAGCTAGGCATTCAGCTCACTTGATCTCACTGAATTATTAACTTGTTAATTAATACTGAACCGCACTTATTAGACTTAACATAGAATGCATACTTGGACCAAGGGCATTATTTCCTTCAGTCTCCCACTTGTCCTTAGGGACAAGTGTGCATTTCCTAATTCCTTTGTCGCTCGATGCTTGCTCTTGAACATAAGGTAAGAGTTGTCATCCTTATTATGTCCAGAGGTGTTTCTCGGTTTCAGAGTTCAACTGATCAAATAAACAGATAATCATAGCCTATGATTCATCCGAGCACGGCCATGCATTTCATAGTTTCTAACTCTCCGAGTGGCCTTGTACAACTTTTAAGCATCTCATCCCGATTTATGGGAGGACAATCCCAATCTTGCGATCTTGAGATTAGACTTCGTTTGATAGGTGATTACCTGAGCGTTGCCTTTATAGCCTCCTTTTACGGTGCGACGGTTGGTCAACGTCAAAGCAACCAGTTCTCAAACAAGTAATCTCAAATCACTCAGGTATTGAGGATTTAGTGTCTAATAATTTTAATGAAATTTACTTATGACAGATTTTCATCTCTTACAGTAAAGTTTCATAGGTCTATCCGATACTAGTCTTCCTAAAGTAAGTATCTATGCAAATGATTATGACATTGCCATGTCCACATAGTTCAAGAAACAGAACTACTAGTCATCTTGCATTCTAGTCGTCTAACGTTTTCTATGCGTCCAATATTATAGAAAACTCCGACTAGGGACCATTTTCAACTTTTGTCATTCAAGTTCACTTGATAGACATTTCTTAGTCACAGGACTGGTCCTGACAGTCTATCTTGAATATTTTGTCAAATTGAAGGGACTCATCATTTAATACTAAACCAAGATTAAATGGAATATGAAAAATACATTTCATATATGATAAATGTTCAACCCCAACGTTTTACAACCATGGGCCTCTAACCCATCTTTAAAACATTTCATGGAATTCAAAGCTATGATTGATTTCCAGTGCTACAATGTGAGTGTTGCTTCTCACTTGTTGCATAGATTTAGTTATCATGCTTTGCCAATCTTAATATCCTTTTCATCGAATGTTCTTCGAGATATGATGATAAGATCTTTTGAGTATGTTTATTTTGTGATCTAGTCTTTCTTACTTAAATAGTGGTTCTACGCATTTTGCACTGAAGAACCATCAAGTCAGCAGACATGTGATCCAGCCTAGTTCAGTGAAGAACTTTTAATGTAAACAACTCAGTTTTATTGCTTCTTAGGCAATAAGTACTTCTACTTCAACTGTATAGGTTGCTAGTAATGCTTTGGTTTGGATTTTCTTATCCAAGCAGTTCACGGATATGTGGAAGACTTTCCAGCTGTATCTTAGAACATAGAAATTAATATTTAATTTCCCACGCAACAACTCATGGTCTCCAATCCATGTTGCCATTTCAAAACACGATGCTCTATAGCTCGTCCTTATCAATGGTTAACTCCAAAGGGTCTTGCTTGATCCTTTGCCAGTGTTTATGGGTGTAGCATCAATATTTAGCATATCTTTATTTCCTTGAATCAAGAACTATTCCTATGTACCTTTTCAAGTACCATAAGTATTCTTGATCTCAATCTAGTTGATCTTCACTTAGATCAATAGAGATTGGTATATGTTCGTCATGCCTAAAGCCATACGATACGTTTTGGCGATCCTCAGATTATATCATACATGATAAATTCTTTTGCAGAATAATTCCCAATTGAATTCTATTCATGTAACTTTAGCTCATCTAGTTTCAGTAGATACTAAATCCAACTAAATTCTTTGACATATAATATAGGTTAAGAATCTTACTTAGATCCTTTGATGTTTAACTTAGTAAATGCTTATACATAGTTCAAACATTCTTTACTTAGATTTATTCACATGGGTCGAATATCTCCAATGGAGTCTTTCGTGTTTGATTTAGTAAATGCCATTACTTAATCTAAAACATTAATATAAGATCTTTGTAAATAGATCTTAATACCCAGTATGTACTAAGTTTCGCCTTGGTCCATCATTGATGAATAATTTCAAATCTAATTCATTAGCATTTGAATGTTATTTCACAATAGAGAGATATGTGTGTGATACACATAGGACCAATTAAGTTTTATGTACTCCCACTAAACTTCTTATATATCTATAAGAATCATGTACATTTTATGAAACTAAAATACTTATTAGCTTCACTAAAATATAGTTCTAATTCCCAATTGCTTGCTTAAATCTGTACTTAGATTTTATAAACTAGCTTTTCTTTTCAAGCATTTATTTGGATCCACAAATCCTATGACATACCATGTACATAGTTTCTTCCAACATTTGACTGAGGAAGATGTTTTGTCATCCAATTGCCACATGTACCAATATGCAATCATTGCTTGAATTATAGACTTAAGCATTATGATTTTGCATGAGGTTTCAACACAATCCACATCGTGAATTTGCTTGTAACCTTTAGCAACTAATCTAGCTTTGTGTGTGAACACAATTTCATGCTTGATGGTTTTTACCCTTAAAACAAACTTGCAACCAATAGGTGTGAAACTATTCTTGCAAATCAACAAAATTTTAATTTTGTCATCAAAACATTGAGTATGTTTTATGGCCTCTAGCCATTTAAAACATTTGAGTCTATATATGGCCTCTAACCATTTTAGGGAATCTGGGTTTCGTCATAGCTTTCTTACAGGTCACAAACTCATTAATCTACATGATAATAGTTTGACTGCAAGTTGTAGGTTTCTTCACTATCTAATAGAAGAATTGCATAGTTTCAGTGACCTGAACTCCATGTTTCTTCACTATCTAATAGAAGAATCTCATAGTTTCAGTGATTTGAACTCTATGCCTACTTGGGTATAGAACATAAAACAATAGAATATCAATAGCCATTTGAAAGTCCTTTGAATATTCTGTTCTCCTTGAAGCACTTGTAAAGTCTTCTAAGAGATGTCTATTCTTTAAAGCCACTTCTAAAGTCCTCAAAGAATAAGTTCGGATTTTCTGAAGCACTTCGAAAAGCCTCCGGAATGTCCGTTTATGTTTGTTGTTCGCCTCGAAAACTTTCGAGGTCTATTTTCTCCCACTTGTCATTTTGGAAACGAATTTCCAAAAGGACATTATTTCGAGCAAACAAACATTATGTTCTCAAAAATTCGTGGTAGAAACAATACCCTTGTGTCTCATTTGAATAAATCAAATGAAACATATATCTATACTTGGGCCTTAGTTTGTCGAATGACAAACACTAAGCTCCCACTGAGTTTTGCAACTCTCTAGATATATTTTATGAAAAGTTATTCTGAAATTACTTTTCAACTTTGACGCATTTGGTTTAGTTTGGTGGTAGTTGAGCATTTTGTTTTAGAAATTAAAGGAAAAGTCTTTATGATCCATCATTGATCGAATCAAGTACTAATTGACTTCGATTATTCCAACTAAGATATGCCATATCTTATGGACCTAGATTGTGAAATTACAACACACAATCATTGATGATCATATTTGGTCTCAAGTAATCATCAACATGATCTAACCTAGATCTTTATGATTTCTTGCCGAGTAAATAGGTCTGGAGGTCCCTTAACTTTGCCAAAAGGAGCAGTTAAGTCCCTCAAGTTTCAAAAGGAGCATTTAGGTCCCTCAAAATGGATGGAATAAGCTATTTTTATTAACACCGTTACATTTTCCGTTAAGTTCAATTAAATAATAATAAAACTGATTTTAAATAAAGGGAAATCAATTTACATGTGTATAAATGATTTAAAATAGCTTCTTTTGATTTTGACTTAGCTTTTTCAAGTTCCTTAGCCTTTTCATTTGCTTTTTCACCCTACACATTTCATCATAACAGAGCAATTTAACCCTATACATCTACAATAAAAATTAACAAAATATATTAAAAGAGATGCTAAAATATTTGATCTTGATTAATTCCGAGAAAGAAAAAACTGAGATCTAATCCCCCCAAACAAATAGATTGATCATTTGGTGGAAGATGGCAGTGTATTCCATTGAACAATGATATAGGGATTACAATATGATCGAGTCCTAATTCATTAATATGACTAGAAGTCTAATATACATCAAATATCCCAAGGCAAAATCCTATGAGATATCTAAGTAGTTAAAAATCAAGTGTCGATGTGATTACAAATAGTTCTTACA
Organism: Spinacia oleracea; assembly: GCF_020520425.1. Lineage (NCBI taxonomy): Eukaryota > Viridiplantae > Streptophyta > Magnoliopsida > Caryophyllales > Amaranthaceae > Spinacia > Spinacia oleracea. Next base: position 69,098,932 of record NC_079491.1, on the reverse strand, counting down.
CTTAACTTATTAAACACAAAATCACAACATATATTAATAAAGGATAATCTAGTAACATGACAATGGTCCTTCCCCACTGTACAAGGCTAGTAAATACCTGTTGCCAACCCAATCCTCAAAAGGGTAATACACTTGAACCATAACATAAGACCAACCGAGTAACGGATACCATTTATGCACAATTTGATCCGACTCACGTTTGTTCGGCCCGGGATACAGACATTCTGGGATACAGACCAACTGCCTCTCGTACCTTCTGTTCACATGCCATCCATTCGTTTCATGTACTGCTTGAAGCCTTGGTTTGATGGCCATGATCTAGAACTCTCGAGGTGAGGCCCCACGAGGTGGATCCCTTCACAACACGCCTTTGTCGAACACAAGCTTCACTTCATCGAAAAATGATTTCCTCACCATTCGATGATCTGCTTTTCAGGATTCTCCAACATTCACAACCCCTTTGAGAATGACTCAACAAGGGATCATGGAAGCATGACATTGGAAGGCTACTTAGACAGAGAAACTACGGTCGTGTTTTTTTATGACTAATTTTTATTTTCTGATATGGGGGGTGATATTTGTATACGAAATCTTCTATGGTTAAGAAGATATTCATTGTGTTGTGATGAATTGAAAGGAAAAAAAACTGGGTTGTTGAGTAGAAGAAGAAATATATATGGAGTATTGAATACAAACCAAGATATAAGAGATGAATATTGTTGTAATGCTTTAAGCCAACCCCCTTGTGTTTATATAGTCAAGGAAGACCAATGGAAGATAAGCTGTTTCTCACATCTCAATGCTCCTCATTAAATACTTAGGAGTAGTTAGTAGACCAAGGAAGACCAAATTAAATATAGTCTTGTTGTAATGCTTTAAGCCAACCCCCTTGTGTTTATATAGTCAAGGAAGACCAATGGAAGATAAGCTGTTTCTCACATCTCAATGCTCCTCATTAAATACTTAGGAGTAGTTAGTAGACCAAGGAAGACCAAATTAAATATAGTGCGTCTGAAATGCAACTTGTATCTAATACAAATGTTTAAATTTCCAGAACAGTGGATACATACTCCGTATATGTGCCTAGTTTGAACACATACTCCGTATTAAGGTTCATTACCTTACTCGGACGAAGCTCTTTTACGTCCTCTTATCTAACGAGTATGACCATTAATTGAATTTCGTTAAATAATACTCTGATGAGCGAGCTTAGCTTTGAGACGAGATAGAACACAAAATGAGGCTCATTAAACAAATCAGTTTGGACATGATCTGAACACAAACATGCTCGTTCATGTTACAAGCTCGTGAACAAGCTCGTTTATGTTCATTTATTTAATTAATTAGACGGGCTTGAACACACATCTAAACTTGATAAATAAATTAGATTCAGGAGCATGAAATATTGGACATATCGGTAAGTGCAACGTCTAATTGTAAATTGTAACAAAATTCATAATTCACGTTCTACAAAATTTTTAAGTGTTTTATTTGCCATGGAATGTTAAATACTCTGTTTTTTGAGAGCCTCAACGGCTATATTTTTGTAAAAAGCTAACTGAAATGAATTTCCCTTTATTTAATTATTGGTAAATGGTAAATGTAACTGTTTTTTTGTCGTTTAGTGCCTTTTATTTAGTTTCCTTTTAATTTAAATGCATTTTAACGGACGTTAGTGACGGAAAACAAAAAGCAGCGGATTCCATCCAAACGCAGGGACCTAAATGCTCCTTTTGAAACTTGAGGGACCTAACTGCTCCTTTTGGCAAAGTTTAGGGACCTGCAGATCTATTTACTCATTTCTTGCCAAGTGGATTTTATACTTCTGAATCTTTGAACTAGCCAAACAGATTCAACTTATATCACATTTGAGTAAATAAACCTATATTCACTCAAATCCATGTGAAATAATAAAGTCATAAAATCTTTCTTTAGCTTTGAACTCTATTGTCTAGGCGTTCTAACAATAGTTCATATCTTTTGTTACTTTCAACAAGTAAGACTAGTTGTCTTAAATTGATTTAGAAATTAATGAACTTTCAAAAGTCCATCAAAATAGAGCTTTTGAATGTTAACTTATTGATATGGTCTAAGCAACAATGCCAAAGATTAGTGGAACTCAAATCAAGGGGTTGATTTGAACCTAGTAAAGTTTTTATTGTTAAAGAGTTGTTTGTTTTAATCAAGCATATTGACTCAACCCGTAATTGACCATTTCATTCAAATAAACAAACAAACATTGTGTTTGTTTTTCTTGAATGTGAGTCTTTCTGTGTTTGAAAACAGAAATTTAGGTATGCTGATTATGGAACAAAATAGCCATTAAGTTCCAGCCTTTGAAAGGACTTAAAACAAACTAGATGACCTACAACTAATGTTGCATTGCCATGCCTCATTTCCCATTTGTAGGCCATTAGTGTAGCCTAGCTTCCATTGTTTGATTTATTACCGAAGTAAGAACCTCAAGCGGTATATGATACCAAGGAAGTTTGATTGCTAGGTCACTTCTCTTTAAACATAAACTTATAGGTAGAACCGGAATCGTAAATTCCTTTCATTTGTTCCTTTGTTTTCCTATTTCTTGTACCATTTCTTATAGTCTTAAGAATTGATTTCTTTAGTGTTGACTTTTATACTTTGTTAGACATGTCCAATGTCACTCCAACAAGGTTCTTACCATTTAATTTGAATATTCTGTTTCAACTAGATGATCTTACCAGAAGCTTCTAAAGTTCTCTAAGCATCAATCTATTCGAATGTCTAGGGACTAGAATCATTCGAGAAATAAATGGACAAAGATATTAGGTTGTTAACCATTGGTAAGGCTAAGCGTTTAAACTCAATGCTTTATGATCTCAAAACTACATTGTATTTGAATTCACAAGCACCAATTGGTTTGCCATTCGATTTTGATACTCGAAAACAACCATAAAAGTCATTAAAAGAAACGTACATTTAAATTGCTCATTTTCTCTCATTTCCGTGAATCGTTCTTTGATTCATTACTAATTAAGGAAATTTACTGTTACCTTTCTAAAAGGATTTATTGCAGTGCAAGATATTTAATTATAAACAATAATTAAAACATACATTGAAGCATGCAAAGTCTAAACATTTATCATGAGTAATAACTTGAAAATTAAAGCAATCATGCAATTTAAACAAGTCATTAGCATTTTATTCGAATTATGTGTTCCGGCGGGTGTGAATAAAATGATTCCAAGACCCTAAAACCATTGAAGAATTAAGCACAGTTTGTCGACTCAATTCTAAAATATTTTAGGTAAGCAAAAGCCTTTTGCTAATAGTCTAGAAACTACTCTTGGTTGATAGGTACGTCTAAGAACTTATTAGGTAAACCTATCGATTTTGCCACGACATAAAAGGACTCCTTACTTATATCGTTGAGTTTCACCAAAACTAACATGTACTCACAATTATTTGTGTACCTTGCCCCTTTAGGACCAATAAGTAACACCTCGCTGAGCGAAAACTATTACTAGATTGATGTAAAGGATATCCAAGCAAGTGTATATTTTGGCATGGCACCTTTTAACTCAATTTTTAAGTTTGGAACTTAAGGCTCTTACTATGTTGGTTAGATTTTAAGTGAACTAAAATACTTAATCATGCAACATAATCAAGCCACAATCTCATGCATAATTAAGACATATTTAAAGCAATAAATAACTTAAAGCATGCATAAGATAAATGTGATCTAGTATGGCCCGACTTCATCTTGAAGCTTTAACTTCAAAGTCCGTCTTGAAAATCTCCGTGGGAGGCACCATTTTCTTCAAATAGGATAAGCTATAATTAAAACTAATTACAACTATTTGATGGTACGCAGACCATATTTGAATTGAAAAACAACTTTGGTACTTTAGACCAATTACATTCAAATTAATGGTACGCAGACCATATTTTCTATCCTATTTGGGCCATACTAGTCACTTCATAACCTGCAAAACAGTACATATACAATATATACCATTCACCCATTCATTATCATGAATGGCCCACATTGCTGGTTAGTAAAACACATTATGCATCACGTAAACATTTGCAGCAATTAATCAAGGGCACCAATAATCTACCAATTATTCAGTCCTTATTAATTCTAATCAAGTTGTTTTAACCTTAAGGATTTGTAGACCTAATCAAGAGTTTATGACTAAAAGGGCTCCCACTTAAACCAATAAATTCATATGCTTTACTAATTTTAAACATAAAAATGTATTTCTAGTCTAACCGGAAACATACAAATTTAATTAAAATTTAAAGCTCATATAAATTTATAATTGAATCCGCTTATTTAATTTATTTTTCAGTCGTATTTAAATTAATTCATGATTTTAATTTTAGTAAAATAATTAGAATAAATGAAATTTATTATAATTATAATATTCAAAATTAAAATCCAAGAAAATAATTTAAATTATTAATTTTAAAATTAATTAAAATTACGTAAACTGAAAATTTCAAATTAAAATTTCAAAACGACCTAATCGCATCGCAACAACCCCACGCAACGCACGCCCATGGGCCACACGCACACAACCATCGCTGGCCATGTGCGCGCAGCCCATGCGCTGCGTCGCATTGCTGCTGCTCCCCATCGCAAGGCGCGCGCCAGCACTCGTCGCAACAAGCATGCTGCGGACCATCGCTGGGCGCAGCGCTCGTCGCACGTCGCAACGAGCACGCTGCACGCCATCGCTGGGAGCAGCGCTCGTCGCACGTCGCAACAAGCACGCTGCACGCCATCGCTGGGCGCAGCGCTCGTCGCACACACACTTGCGCTCGCTGCGCGCGAGGCTCCGCTTGCTTGCGCGAGGCAGTGCGCGCTGTAGCGCAGCACGCTTGCTGCCCACACGCGACTGCTCGTGCCTTGCTCTCGCCCTTGCCCATGCGCCCATTGCTCACAGCCCACGACACAAGGCAGGGCTGCTGCCTTGTGCTCGTGCACCATGCCCTTGCTCGCTGCATTCGTACCGCATGGGCGACGAGCTCCCTTGCTCGTCGTCGCATGCCCGCACTATACAACACCCCATAAGGGTAACACGTAGGGTCCATTGCTTTGTGCGTGCAAGTTATATGAGCGAATCGCATAAAAAATTAAAAATTTATATTCAAAATTAATGACAAATTAATAAATAATATTAATTTCATAATTTTAGGGCGAAAAAATCGAAAATTTATTATTTAATTGATTTCCGATTAACATGGATTCAAGTCTAGGTCATAAAAATTTAAAATTTAACATAAATTTACAATTTTTATGGTGGTTTTTAATCATAGGTATCTAATTAAATTATAACTAATTATGAAAATCAAATTAATTCTAAATTATTCCAATTTTCAACAAATTAATCATAATTACAAATTATATTGCATAATTAACAAGGCTAGGCATTCAAACTTGTTAAACATATACAGTAGGTCAATCAAAAATTCAAGATTTATCAACAAGAATCGCAAATATTTAATTTAACATCTTAAATTTACGAAATTTTGCATTCGAAAAACTAAAACCTCCGAAAAGTTATAGTTAGGCTTCGAATTTGAGAATTCTGGGTTCGGCCGAAAAACACTATTTTTGTCAAAATTTTAGAATGCCTTTTACATGCGGAATTGACACAAAAATCACTCGATTTGGATGAGTAACGATGAAACTGCCGAAAAACTGCGTACGTATAATTAAATAACGCAATTTGCAATTAATTAACAATTACGAAAATTAATCACCCCTTTTTAATTCTTGCAAATTTGTAATATTTAACCATGTTTATGCAATTTAGATTATGAAAATAATAAGAGGCTCGTGATACCACTGTTAGGTTATGATACATATGACAATACATAAATCATGCGGAAAAACCATAATGCCAGGAAAGCATATTATATTCACATAATCATTTAGCATAGAATTGATGCATACATGTTGTAGCGTGCCTTCCCTAGCTGCGCCCGAACCGAACAAGAACAAGTCTTTAGGACTCCAAATGTCGTCCCTCCGTAGATAGTCCACAGTACGTCCGGATCCGCCTCAAGTTAGACCAACTAGAATCGCCCTTAAGGTTACTAGGAATTTCGGCTAGTGTTTGCAAGTGTATGGTTAATTTTATTTCAAAAACTTACCCTTTGAATACTTCAATCGTTTCTGCAAATAATGACCCTAGGCCCTTATTTATAGAGGTATGGAAAAGGAACTGGAATCTTATTAGGATACTAATTAGTTAAACTAGAATCCTAGTAGGACTCTAATTAATTAATTTTATCCTTTTAGGATTAGGAATTTAATCATCAAACAAATCCTACACAATTTAGGTTTCGTATGTGAACACAAACTCTACACGAGCATGACCCACGAGCGTGCAGGCCATGCCCGCGCACAGCCCACACGGCCGCTCGGCCCACGCGAGCCGCAAGCCCACGCGAGCAGCAGCACAGCTCGCAGCCCATCGTTGCGCGCGCTGCCATGGCCTGGCCTTGCGCTGGGCCTGGCGTGGCCTTGGCTATTCGTGTGGCGCGCTTGGCTTGCTGGGCGATGGCCTGGCTTCGTGCTGGGCCCTCGTCCGGCAGGCCTCGTCCGATGCTTATTCGTACGATACGCTTCCGATTAAATTCCCGGTTCCGGAATTCATTTCCGATACGAACAATATTCAATATTTTCGATTCCGGAATCAATTTCCGTTTCGAACAAATATTTAATATTTTCGTTTCCGGAATTATTTTCCGATTCCGATAATATTTCCGATTCTGACAATATTTCCGTTTCCGGCAATATTTCCGATTCCGGCAATATTTCCATTTCCGATAATATTTCCGATACGTACCATGTTTCCGTTTCCGGCAACATCTACGACTTGGATAATATTTATATTTCCGATACGATCCATATTTCTGTTTCCGGCAATATCATCGTTTCCGGAGTATTCATTTCTTGCTTGTGACGATCTCAGCTCCCACTGAAATCAAGATCCGTCGATTCCGAATATCCATAGATAGAGTATTTAATGCCATTAAATACTTGATCCGTTTACGTACTATTTGTGTGACCCTACGGGTTCAGTCAAGAGTAAGCTGTGGATTAATATCATTAATTCCACTTGAACTGAAGCGGCCTCTAGCTAGGCATTCAGCTCACTTGATCTCACTGAATTATTAACTTGTTAATTAATACTGAACCGCACTTATTAGACTTAACATAGAATGCATACTTGGACCAAGGGCATTATTTCCTTCAGTCTCCCACTTGTCCTTAGGGACAAGTGTGCATTTCCTAATTCCTTTGTCGCTCAATGCTTGCTCTTGAACATAAGGTAAGAGTTGTCATCCTTATTATGTCCAGAGGTGTTCCTCGGTTTCAGAGTTCAACTGATCAAATAAACAGATAATCATAGCCTATGATTCATCCGAGCACGGCCATGCATTTCACAGTTTCTAGCTCTCCGAGTGGCCTTGTACAACTTTTAAGCATCTCATCCCAATTTATGGGAGGACAATCTCAATCTTGCGATCTTGAGATTAGACTTCGTTTGATAGGTGATTACCTGAGCGTTGCCTTTATAGCCTCCTTTTACGGTGCGACGGTTGGTCAACGTCAAAGCAACCAGTTCTCAAACAAGTAGTCTCAAATCACTCAGGTATTGAGGATTTAGTGTCTAATAATTTTAATGAAATTTACTTATGACAGATTTTCATCTCTTACAGTAAAGTTTCATAGGTCTTGTCCGATACTAGTCTTCCCAAAGTAAGTATCTATGCAAATGATTATGACATTGCCATGTCCACATAGTTCAAGAAACAGAACTACTAGTCATCTTGCATTCTAATCGTCTAACGTTTTCTATGCGTCCAATTTTATAGAAAACTCCGACTAGGGACCATTTTCAACCTTTGACATTCAAGTTCACTTGATAGACATTTCTTAGTCACAGGACTGGTCCTGACAGTCTATCTTGAATATATCGTCAAATTGAAGGGACTCATCATTTAATACTAAACCAAGATTAAATGGAATATGAAAATACATTTCATATATGATAAATGTTCAACCCCATTGTTTTACAACCATGGGCCTCAAACCCATCTTTTAAAACAGTTCATGGAATTCAAAGCTATGCTTGATTTCCAGTGCTACAACGTGAGTGTTGCTTCTCACTTGTTGCATAGGTTTAGTTATCACGCTTTGCCAATCTTAACATCCTTTTCATCGAATGTTCTTCGAGATATGATGATAAGAACTTTTGAGTATGTTTATTTTGTGATCTAGTCTTTCTTGCTACATTAGTGGTTCTACGCATTTTGCAATGAAGAACCATTAAGTCAATAGACATGTGATCTTCCCAAGTTCAATGAAGAACTCATATAAACAACTCTATTTTATTGCTTCTTAGGCAATAATTACTTTTACTTCAACTGTATAGGTTGCTAGTGATGCTTTGTTTGGATCTACTTATCCAAGCAGTTCACAGATATGTGGAAGACTCTCCAACTATATCTTAGAACATAGAAATTATTATTTTAATTTCCCACGCAACAACTCATGGTCTTCAATCCATGTTGCCATTTCAAAACACGATGCTCTTTAGCTCGTCCTTGTCAATGGTTAACTCCAAAGGGTCTTGCTTGATCCTTTGCCAGTGTTTATGCGTGTAGCATCAATATTTAGCATATCTTTATTTCCTTGAATCAAGAACTATTCCTATGTACCTTTTCAAGTACCATAAGTGTTCTTGATCTCAATCTAGTTGATCTTCACTTAGATTAATAGAGATTGGTATATGTTCGTCATGCCTAAAGTCATACGATACGTTTTTGGCGATCCTCATATTATATTATATACATGATAAATTCTTTTGCAGAATAATTCCCAATTGAATTCTATTCATGTAACTTTAGCTCATTCAGTTACAGTAGATACTGAATCTAACTAAATTCTTTGACATATAATATAGGTGAAGAATCTCATTAGATTCTTTGATGTTTAACTTAGTAAATGCTTATAAAACATTCATTACTTAGATTTATTCATATGGATCGAATATCTCCAATGGAGTCTTTCGTGTTTGATTTAGTAAATGCCATTACTAAACAATATCATAAGATCTTTGTAAATAGATCTTAATACCCAGTATGTACTAAGTTTCGCCTTGGTCCATCATTGATGAATAATTTCAAACCTAAGTCATTAGCATTTGAATGTTATTTCACAATAGAGAGATATGTGTGATACACATAGGACCAAATAAGTTTTACGTACTCCCACTAAACTTCTTATATATCTATAAGAATCATGTATATTTTATGAAACTAAAATGCTTATTAGCTTCACTAAAATACAGTTCCAATTCCCAATTGCTTGCTTAAATCTGTACTAAGATTTCATAAGTTAGAATTCCTTTTCAAGTATTTATTTGGATCCACAAATCCTATGACATGCCATATACATAGTTTTCTTCCAACATTTGATTGAGGAATATGTTTTGTCATCCAATTGTCATATGTACCAATATGCAATCATTTCTTGAGTTATAGACTTGAGCATTACAATTATGCATGAGGTTTCAACACAATCCATGCCATGAATTTTCTTGTAACCTTTAGCAACTAATCTAGCTTTGTGTGTGAACACAATTCCATGTTTGATGGTTTTTATCCTTAAAACAAACTTGCAACCAATAGGTGTGAAACTATTCTTGCAAATCAACAAAATTTCAATTTTGTCATCAAAACATTGGTTATGTTTTATGGCCTTTAACCATCTAAAACATTTGAGTCTATATATGGCCTCTAACCATTTTAGGGAATCTGGGTTTCGTCATAGCTTTCTTACAGGTCACAAACTCATTAATAGTTTGACTGCAAGTTGTAGGTTTCTTCACTATTAATAGAAGAATCTCATAGTTTCATTGACCTGAACTCTATGCCTACTTGGGTATCAAACAATAGAATATCAACAGGCACTTTAAGAGTCATTTGAATATTCTGTTTTCCTTGAAGCACTTGTAAAGTCTTCTAAGAGATGTCTATTCTTTAAAGCCACTTCTAAAGTCCTTAAAGAATACGTGTTCGGATTTTCTAAAGAACTTCGAAAATCCTCCGGAATGTCCGTCTATGTTTGTTGTTCGCCTCGAAGACTTTCGAGGTCTATTTTCTCCCACTTGTCATTTTGGAAACGAATCTCCAAAAGGACATCATTTCGAGCAAACAAACATTATGTTCTCAAAAATTCGTGGTAGAAACAATACCCTTGTGTCTCATTTGAATAAATCACAATGAAACATATATCTATACTTGGGGCCTTATTTTGTTGAATAACAAACACTAAGCTCCCACTGAGTTTAGGAACTCTTTAGATATATTATGAAAAGATATTTTGAAATTACTTTTCAATAGCTTTGACGAATTTGGTTTAGTTTGGTGGTAGTTGAGCATTTTGTTTTAGAAATTATAGGGAAAGTCTTTATGATCCATTATTGATCGAATCAAGGTACTAATTGACTTCGATTATTCCAACTAAGATATGCCATATCTTATGGACCTAGATTGTGAAATTACAACACACAATCATTGATGATCATATTTGGTCTCAAGTAATCATCAACATGATCTAACCTAGATCTTTATGATTTCTTGCCAAGTGGATTTTATACTTCTGAATCTTTGAACTAGCCAAACAGATTCAACTTATATCACATTTGAGTAAATAAACCTATATTCACTCAAATCCATGTGAAATAATAAAGTCAGAAAACCTTTCTTTAGCTTTGAACTCTATCGTCTAGGCGTTCTAACAATAGTTCATATTCTTTGTTACTTTCAACAAGTAAGACTAGCTTGTCTTAAGTTGATCTAGAAATCAATCAACTTTCAAAAGTCCATTAAAATAGAGCTTGTGAATGTTAACTTCTTGACATGGTCTAAGCAACAATGCCAAAGATTAGTGGAACTCAAATCAAGGGTTTGATTTGAACCTAGTAAAGTTTTTATTGTTAAAGAGTTGTTTGTTTTAATCAAGCAAATTGACTCAACCCGTAAATGACCATTTCATTCAAATAAACAAACAAACAAGAATTGTTTTTGTTCTTCTGAATGTGAGTCTTTCTGTGTTTGAAGCAGAAATTTACGTATGTTGATTATGGAACAAAATAGCCATTTAGTTCCAGCCTTGAAAGGATTTAAAACAACCTAGATGACCCTACAGCTAATGTAGCATTGCCATGCTTTATTTCCCACTTGTAGGCCATTAGTGTAGCCTAGCTTCCATTATTTGAGTTATTACCGAAGTAAGAACCTCAAGCGGTATATGATACCAAGGAAGTTTGATTCCTAGGTCACTTCTCTTTAAACATAAACTTATAGGTAGAAACGGAATTGTAAATTCCTGTCATCTGTTCCTTTGTTTTCCTATTTCTTGTACCCTTTCTTATAGTCTTAAGAATTGAATTCTTTAGTGTTGACTTTTATACTTTGTTAGACATGTCCAATGTCACCAACAAGGCAACAAGGTTCTTTACCATTTTAATTTATCTTGAATATTTTGTTTCAACTAGATGATCTTACTAGAAGCTTCTAAAGTTCTCTAAGCATCGATCTACTCGAATGTCTAGGGACTAGACTCATTCGAGAATTAAATGGAAAAAATATTTTAGGTTGTTAACCATTGGTAAAGCTGAGCGTTTAAACTCAATGCTTTATGATCTCAAAACTACATTGTATTTTGAATTCACAAGCACCAATTGGTTTGCCATTCGATTTTGATATTCGAAAACAACCATAAAAGTCGCTAAAAGAAACGTACATTTTAAATTGCTCATTTTCTCTCATTTCCGTGAATCGTTCTTGGATTCACTACCAATCGAGGAAATTTACTGTTACCTTTCTAAAAGGATTTACTGCAGTGCAAGATATTTAATTATAAACAATAATTAAAACATACATTGAAGCATGCAAAGTCTAAACATTTATCATGAGTAATAACTTGAAAATTAAAGCAATCATGCAATTTCAACAAGTTATTAGCATTTTATTCGAATGTATTGTTCCGGCAGGTGTGAATAAAATGATTCCAAGATCCTAAAATCATTGAATAATTAAGCACAGTTTGTCGACTTAATCCTAAAACATCTTAGGTAAGCAAAAGCCTTTTGCTAATAGTCTAGAAACTATTCTTGGTTGATAGGTACGTCTAAGAACTTATTAGGTAAACCTATCGATTTTGCCACGACATAAAAGGACTCCTTACTTATATCGTTGAGTTTCACCAAAACTAACATGTACTCACAATTATTTGTGTACCTTGGCCCTTTAGGACCAATAAGTAACACCTCGCTGAGCGAAAACTATTACTAGATTGATGTAAAGGATATCCAAGCAAGTGTATATTTTGGCATGGCACCTTTTAACTCAATTTTTAAGTTTGGAACTTAAGGCTCTTACTATGTTGGTTAGATTTTAAGTGAACTAAAATCCTTAATCATGCAACATAATCAAGCTTTGATCTCATGCATATTTAAGACATATTTAAAAGCAATAAATAACTTAAAACATGCATAAGATAAATGTGATCTAGTATGGCCCGACTTCATCTTGAAGCTTTAACTTCAAAGTCCGTCTTGAAAATCTCCGTGGGAGGCACCATTTTCTTCAAATAGGATAAGCTATAATTAAAACTAATTACAACTATTTGATGGTACGCAGACCATATTTGAATTGAAAAACAACTTTGGTACTTTAGACCAATTACATTCAAATTAATGGTACGCAGACCATATTTTCTATCCTATTTGGGACATACTAGTCACTTCATAACATGCAAAACAGTACATATACAATATATACCGTTCACCCATTCATTATCATGAATGGCCCACATAGCTGGTTCGTAAAACACATTATGCATCACATAAACATTTGCAGCAATTAATCAAGGGCACCAATAATCTACAAATTATTCAGTCCTTATTAATTCTAATCAAGTTGATTTAACCTTAAGGATTTGTAGACCTAATCAAGAGTTTATGACTAAAAAGGGCTCCCACTTAAACCAATAAATTCATATGCTTTACTAATTTTAAACATAAAAATGTATTTCTAGTCTAACCGGAAACATACAAATTTAATTAAAATTTAAAGCTTATATAAATTTATAATTGAATCCATAAATTTAATTTAATTTCAGTCGTATTTAAATTAATTCATGATTTTAATTTTAGTAAAATAATTAGAATAAATAAAATTTATTATAATTACAATATTCAAAATTAAAATCCAAGAAAATAATTTAAATTATTAATTTTAAAATTAATTAAAATTACGTAAACTGAAAATCTCAAATTAAAATTTCAAAACGATCTAATCGCAACGCAACAACCCCACGCAACGCACGCCCATGGGCCACACGCACACAGCCTTCGCTGGCCATGTGCGCGCAGCCCATGCGCTGCGTCGCATCGCTGCTGCTCCCCATCGCAAGGCATCAATCGAACACGCGAGCCAGTGCTCGCTGCGCGCGTCAGCGCTCGACGCAACAAGCATGCTGCCGCAGCCCATCGATGGGCGCAGCGCTCGTCGCACGTCGCAACAAGCAAGCTGCTCGCAATCGCTGGGCGCAGCGCTCGTCGCACGTCGCAACAAGCACGCTGCACGCCATCGCTGGGCGCAGCGCTCGTCGCACGTCGCAACAAGCACGCTGCACGCCATCGCTGGGCGTAGCGCTCGTCGCACGTCGCAACAAGCAAGCTGCTCGCCATCGCTGGGCGCAGCGCTCGTCGCACGTCGCAACAAGCACGCTGCACGCCATCGCTGGGCGCAGCGCTCGTCGCACGTCGCAACAAGCACGCTGCACGCCATCGCTGGGCGCAACGCTCGTCGCACGTCGCAACAAGCACGCTGCACGCCATCGCTGGGCGCAGCGCTCGTCGCACGCACACTAGCGCTCGCTGGGCGCGAGGCTCCGTATGCTTGCGCGAAGTAGTGCGCGCTATGGCGCAGCACGCTTGCTGCCCTCACGCGACTGCTCGTGCCTTGCTCTCGCCCTTGCCCATGCGCCCATTGCTCACATCCCACGACACAAGGCAGGGCTGCTGCCTTGTGCTCGTGCACCATGCCCTTGCTCGCTGCATTCGTACCGCATGGGCGACGAGCTCCCTTGCTCGTCGTCGCATGCCCGCACTATACAACACCTCTTAAGGGTAACACGTAGCGTCCATTGCTTTGTGCGTGCAAGTTATATGAGCGAATCGCATAAAAAATTAAAAATTTATATTCAAAATTAATGACAAATTAATAAATTATATTAATTTCATAATTTTAGGGCGAAAAATCGAAAATTTATTATTTAATTGATTTCCGATTAACATGGATTCAAGTCTAGGTCATAAAAATTTAAAATTTAACATAAATTTACAATTTTTATGATGGTTTTTAATCATAGGTATCTAATTAAATTATAACTAATTATGAAAATCAAATTAATTCTAAATTATTCCAATTTTCAACAAATTAATCATAATTACAAATTAGATTGCATAATTAACAAGGCTAGGCATTCAAACTTGTTAAACATATACAGTAGGTCAATCAAACATTCAAGATTCAACAAGAATCGCAAATATTTAATTTAACATCTTAAATTTACGAAATTTTGCATTCGGAAAACTAAAACCTCCGAAAAGTCATAGTTAGGCTTCGAATTTGAGAATTCTGGGTTCGGTCGAAAAATAATTTTTTTGTCAAAATTTTAGAATGCCTTTTACATGCGTAATTGACACAAAAATCACTCGATTTGGATGAGTAACGAAGAAACTGCCGAAAAACTGCGTACGTATAATTAAATAAACGCAATTTTCAATTAATTAACAATTACGAAAATTAATCACCCCTTTTAATTCTTGCAAATTTGTAATATTTAACCATCTTCATGCAATTTAGATTATGAAAATAATAAGAGGCTCGTGATACCACTGTTAGGTTATGATACATATGACAATACATAAATCATGCGGAAAAACCATAAAGCCAGGAAAGCATATTATATTCACATAATCATTTAGCATAGAATTGATGCATACATGTTGTAGCGTGCCTTCCCTAGCTGCGCCCGAACCGAACAAGAACAAGTCTTTAGGACTCCAAATGTCGTCCCTCCGTAGATAGTCCACAGTACGTCCGGATCCGCCTCAAGTTAGACCAACTAGAATCGCCCTTAAGGTTACTAGGAATTTCGGCTAGTGTTTGCAAGTGTATGGTTAATTTTATTTCAAAAACTTACCCTTTGAATACTTCAATCATTTCTGCAAATAATGACCCTAGGCCGTTATTTATAGAGGTATGGAAAAGGAACTGGAATCTTATTAGGATACTAATTAGTTAAACTAGAATCCTAGTAGGACTCTAATTAATTAATTTTATCCTTTTAGGATTAGGAATTTAATCATCAAACAAATCCTACACAATTTAGGTTTCGTATGTGAACACAAACTCTACACGAGCATGACCCACGAGCGTGCAGGCCATGCCCGCGCACAGCCCACACGGCCGCTCGGCCCACGCGAGCAGCAGCACAACTCGCTGCCCATCGCTGCGCGCGCTGCCATGGCCTGCTGGGCCTGGCCTTGCGCTGGGCCTGGCGTGGCCTTGGCTGTTCGTGTGGTGCGCTTGGCTTGCTGGGCGATGGCCTGGCTTCGTGCTGGGCCCTCGTCCGGCAGGCCTCGTCCGATGCTTATTCGTACGATACGCTTCCGATTAAATTCCCGGTTCCGGAATTCATTTCCGATACGAACAATATTCAATATTTCCGATTCCGGAATGAATTTCCGTTTCGAACAAATATTTAATATTTCCGTTTCCGGAATTATTTTCCGATTCCGATAATATTTCCGGTTCTGACAATATTTCCGTTTCCGGCAATATTTCCGATTCCGGCAATATTTCCATTTCCGATAATATTTTCCGATACGTACCATGTTTCCGTTTCCGGCAACATCTACGACTTGGATAATATTTATATTTCCGATACGATCCATATTTCCGATACGATCCATATTTCCGTTTCCGGCAATATCATCGTTTCCGGAGTATTCATTTCTTGCTTGTGACGATCTCAGCTCCCACTGAAATCAAGATCCGTCGATTCCGAATATCCATAGATAGAGTATTTAATGCCATTAAATACTTGATCCGTTTACGTACTATTTGTGTGACCCTACGGGTTCAGTCAAGAGTAAGCTGTGGATTAATATCATTAATTCCACTTGAACTGAAGCGGCCTCTAGCTAGGCATTCAGCTCACTTGATCTCACTGAATTATTAACTTGTTAATTAATACTGAACCGCACTTATTAGACTTAACATAGAATGCATACTTGGACCAAGGGCATTATTTCCTTCACTTATTAGACTTAACATAGAATGCATACTTGGACCAAGGGCTTCTGATACCACTGTTAGGTTATGATACATATGACAATTCATAAATCATGCGGAAAAACCATAAAGCCAGGAAAGCATATTATATTCACATAATCATTTAGCATAGAATTGATGCATACATGTTGTAGCGTGCCTTCCCTAGCTGCGCCCGAACCGAACAAGAACAAGTCTTTAGGACTCCAAATGTCGTCCCTCCGTAGATAGTCCACAGTACGTCCGGATCCGCCTCAAGTTAGACCAACTAGAATCGCCCTTAAGGTTACTAGGAATTTCGACTAGTGTTTGCAAGTGTATGGTTAATTTTATTTCAAAAACTTACCCTTTAAATACTTTTATCGTCCCTGCAAATAATAACCCTAGGCCCTTATTTATAGAGGTATGGAAAAGGAACTGGAATCCTATTAGGATACTAATTAGTTAAACTAGAATCCTCGTAGGACTCTAACTAATTAATTTTATCCTTTTAGGATTAGGAATTTAATCATCAAACAAATCCTATACAATTTAGGTTTCGTATGTGAACACAAACTCTACACGAGCATGACCCACGAGCGTGCAGGCCATGCCCGCGCATAGCCCACACGGCCGCTCAGCCCACGTGAGCCGCAAGCCCACGCGAGCAGCAGCACAGCTCGCAGCCCATTGCTGCGCGCGCTGCGCGCGCTCCCATGGCCTGCTGGGCCTGGCCTTGCGCTGGGCCTGGCGTGGCCTTGGCTGTTCGTGTGACACGCTTGGCTTGCTGGGCGATGTCCTGGCTTCGTGCTGGGCCCTTGTCCGGCAGGCCTCGTCCGATGCTTATTCGTACGATACGCTTCCGATTAAATTCCCGGTTCCGGAATTCATTTCCGATACGAACAATATTTAATATTTTCTATTCCGGAATTAATTTCCGTTTCGAACAAATATTTAATATTTCCGCTTCCAGAATTATTTTTCGATTCCGATAATATTTCCGATTCTTACAATATTTCCGATTCCGGCAATATTTCCATTTCCGATAATATTTTCCGATACGTACCATGTTTCAGTTTCCGGCAACATCTACGACTTGGATAATATTTATATTTCCGATACGATCCATATTTCCGTTTCCGGCAATATCATCGTTTCCGGAGTATTCATTTCTTGCTTGTGACGATCTCAGCTCCCACTGAAACCAAGATCCGTCGATTCCGAATATCCATAGATAGAGTATTTAATGCCATTAAATACTTGATCCGTTTACGTACTATTTGTGTGACCCTACGGGTTCAGTCAAGAGTAAGCTGTGGATTAATATCATTAATTCCACTTGAACTGAAGCGGCCTCTAGCTAGGCATTCAGGTCACTTGATCTCACTGAATTATTAACTTGTTAATTAATACTGAACCGCACTTATTAGACTTAACATAGAATGCATACTTAGACCAAGGGCATTATTTCCTTCATAAACCAATTGTTTTAAACGCAGATCTAACAGATGTTCTAAAACAAAACTTAGAAAATCAAAGCCATTCTCTAACATGCTTTATTCCCATGGTTGCTACATGTGCGTTGTGTCACTTGTGGCAACGGTTTAGTCAATGGATCCGAAACGTTGTCATCAGTTCCAACCTTAAAAATCTCGATTTCTTTCCTTTCAACGATTTCTCGAAGTATGTGAAATCGCCGCAGTACGTGCTTGGACTTCTGGTGGCTCCTAGGCTCCTTTGCCTGGGCAATGGCTCCACTATTGTCGCAATACAAAGACATTGGTCCTTTAATGGAGGGGACAACCCCAAGTTCTTCGATGAACTTCCGAATCCAAACAGCTTCCTTTGCTGCTTCTGAGGCAACAATGTGCTCGGCTTCAGTTGTAGAATCCGCAATAGTGCTTTGCTTAGAACTTTTCCAGCTTACTGCTCCGCCATTGAGGCATAACACCAAACCATAATGTGATCTGAAATCATCTGTGTCGGTTTGAAAGCTTGCGTCCGTAAAACCTTTTACAATCAACTCATCTGTACCCCTATAGACCCGAAACTGATCTTTTTTCCTTTTCAGGTGCTTTAGGATATTCTTGGAAGCAGTCCAATGCGCCTTACCTGGGTCTGACTGGTACCTGCTTGTTGCACTAAACATCCGGTCTTGTACAAATCATAACATACATGATGGATCTAATAGCCGAACGTATGGAACTTTACTCATTTTTCTACGCTCATCAGATGTCTTGGGACACTGAGTCTTGCTTAGATATATGCCATGTGACATGGGTAGATGGCCTCTCTTGGCTTCCATTATATTGAACCTAGCTAGCACTTTGTCAATGTAAGTTCTCTGGCGTAGTCCAATCATCCTCCTAGATCTATCCCTATATATCTTGATGCCCAATATTTACTATGCCTCTCCTAAGTCTTTCATTGAGAAACACTTTCCAAGCCAAGTCTTTACTGACTCCAGCATAGGAATGTCGTTTCCAATAAGCAGTATGTCGTCTACATACAAGACTAGGAATGCAACTTTACTCCCACTGACCTTCTTGTATACACAAGATTCGTCCTGATTCTTGATGAAGCCAAATTCATTGACTGCTTTATCAAATCGTATATTCCAGCTCCTTGATGCCTGCTTTAATCCATAGATGGATTTCTTAAGCTTGCATACCTTTCCTTGATTCTTTTGATCGACAAAACCCTTCGGCTGTGTCATAAACACAGTGGCTTCAAGAACACCATTCAAGAAGGCAGTTTTGACATCCATTTTCCATATTTAATAGTCATGAAACGCGGGAATCGTAAGGATTATCCGAATAGACTTAAGCATAGGGACTAGACAAAAGGTTTCATCGTAGTCAACGCTGTGAACTTGTCTGTAACCTTTTGCTACCAATATAATCTTGTATATGTATACAATTCCATCCCTGTCTTTCTTCAATTTGAAGACCCATTTGCATCCGATAGGTGTAAACCCATCCGGAAAATCAACCAAATCCTAGACTTGAATTTCAGGAGTCTATATCAGATTTCATGGCCTCTAACCAATTAGTAGAGCTTGGGCTCGTTATAGCTTGCAGGTAAGAGGTTCATCACTATCTAATATGAGAACTTCTAAGTTTTCAGTTAAGATGACGCCTGTCCATCTATCCGACTGAACCTTAGTTCTATGTGACCTACGAGGGGCAACAACGTCTTGAGGAACTACTGCCACATGCTCTTCTGAAGGCCTTGGAGGTTCTTCACCTTGAACTGCTTCTAAAGAGTTCTTGGTTCTTTGTTCGTCTCGAATTTCTTCGAGGTCTTTTATTCTCCCACTTGTCATTTTGGAAATGTGATTTCTTTCCAAATAGACACCGTCACAAGAAACGAATACCTTGTTCTCTGACTTGTTGTAGAAGTAATACCCCTTAGTTTCTTTTGGATACCTAATGAAGAAACATTTGTCAGATTTTGGTTCGAGCTTGTTCGAAATTAATCGCTTGACATATGCTTCGCAACCCCAAATCTTTAGAAAAGACAACTTTGGAAGTTTCCCAGTCCATAATTCGTATGGAGTCTTTTCAACAGCTTTTGCCGGAGCACGATTCAGTGTGAGTACTGCTGTTTGCAACGCATGTTCCCAAAATTGTAAAAGAAGTTCGGCTTGACCCTTCATTGACCTGACCATATCGAGTAAGGTCCTGTTTCTCCGTTCCGACACTCCATTCCATTGAGGTGTTCCCGGAGCAGTCAATTCAGAAAGAATACCGCATTCTTTTAGATGTTCATCAAACTCGCATCTAAGATATTCACCACCTCGATCTGATCTTAGAGCTTTGATTTTCTTTCCATGTTGATTCTCTACTTCATTTTGAAATTCTCGGGATTTCTCAAACGATTCAGACTTGTGTTTCATTAAGTGAATATATCCATATCTACTGAAAATGTCCGTAAACGTTATGAAATACCTGAAATCACCTCTAACTTTCGTACTCATAGGCCCACATACGTCCGTAAGTATTAGCCCTAGTAGTTTGCTTGCTCTTTCTCCCATTTTTGAGAAAGGTCGCTTTGTCATTTTGCCAAGTAAACAAGATTCGCATTGATCAATCTTTTCTAAGTCGAATGATTCTAGAATGCCCTTCCTTTGAAGTCTTTCCACTCGTTTTGTGTTTATATGGCCTAATCGACAATGCTACAGATATGTGAGATCGGAATCACCAGTTTTAGCCTTTTTGGTATTTATGTTATAATTTGTTTGCTTGTATCTAGCACATATAGACCATTTTCTTGTTGTGCTGAACCATAAAATATTCCATTCAAAGAAAAAGAACAACTATTGTCTTTCAATTGAAAACTAAAACCTTTAGAATCCAAACTTGAAACGGAAATGATTTTTCTGGTGATACCAGGAACATAGTAACAGTTTTCTAGTTCCAAAACAAAACAACCAGGTAAGGATAGAAAATAAGATCCTACGGCTAATGCAGCAATCCGTGCTCCATTTCCCAGGCGTAGATCCATCTCGCCTTTATCAAGCTTTCTACTTCTCCTTAGTCCCTGCGAATTGGAACATAAGTGTGAGCCACAACCAGTATCTAATACCCAAGAAATAGAATTTTACAATGTATAACATACATACCTGAAGGAGAAGCGATGTTTCCGTCCTTCTTTCCTTCCTTTGATTTGGGGCAATCTCTTTTATAATGACCAATTTCATTACAACTGAAGCATTGCGATGTAGAAGGAGAAGTGTTCTTCCTCATCTTGCTATTGGAAGGCGCCAGTTGCCCTCCAGGTGTGGATGAAGATGCAACCTTGATTTTCTTCCCCTTGCACACTTTCTTGAATTTAGTGCACTTCACATTCAAAGGGTCTTGTTTGAACTTTAGGATTCTCTCGAATTTCTCGAGCAACTCCACAAGTTCACTGAATGTGTTCTCTTTCGGATTAAAGAGATTGTGCATCTCAAACCCCTCATAATCCCTATGAAGAGAGTTTAACACAAGTTCTATAGCTATTGGCTCTTTGATGAATCACCAAGTCTCTTAATTGTGAAGAATAATCCAGTTATCATATTCATATGAGACCGAATTGGTGTTTTTATGTCCATCTTAGCCTTGTAAATGCGCTTTTGTGCCTCTAGAAGCTCGACCTCCAAGCACGATCTATGTGGGGTAATGAGTTTGGGATTGCTCATTGAATTAGCCAATTCATCAACCCCGTTGCCAACAGTTTGGCCATTGGGTTGATACCACACACGACATCTATCCCTTAGATGACTTAGGATTGCATGAGGCTCATAGGTAATGGACCTCCCTCTCCAATTTTCAAGGATAGACTGATGAGTTCCGAGACAAGGTACTTGTGAAGTGCCCAACTTCTGTACCTTTCTGGAGTCATACCCCGCGTATAATAGCTAGGAAAAGGTTGCTTGATGACATAGCTCATGTCATTAACATTTAAAACTTCGATAACGACGATAAGTTTCCTTTCCAATTCAAGAAAGTTAGTCAAGTTTAACTCGACATCCAGTATTTCTGATGCTTTGATTGTTGTTTTAGACATTCTACATTTGAAAAGAATTTGCAATAAATAACCATTCATAATCTTTAATAACTTTGAAATAAATGCGATCATGCAATCATTAAAGCTATTAAACATTTCATTCCTGCAAAATAAAACATGGTCCATTATGAATGAAACGATTTCAAGACCCCAAAAGTCCTAAATTCTTAAACAGCTTTGGCATGTCTTAAGTGTTTTAAGATTCTAGGTAAGAAAACCCTATTGCTAGTAATCTCCAAATTACTCTTGGTTAATAAATTAATTCCATAATTTATTCCTTTTCCACAACATATGCCATTGTTGTTTGTGTTAAAACCACAATCAACGTGTTCCTTTGGGATACCTTACCATCTAAGTCAACTAAACTAACACCTAGCTTTGGCGGAAACCTACTACCTTAGGTCCTTAGGTTTTTGTAAGTGCTTGATTTATAAGGCAATTATAAACTCAATATTTACTTTGGACCTAGTTGTTTCTATGTCGGTTTGATTATTTAGTGAACTAAATCTAATATACAAACAACATTCATGCATAATATACATTCATTCATAATATTTAAGTGCATAAATTAAACTTTGGTGAACTAGTATGGCCCAAAACTTTATCTTGAAGCATCCAATCTTCTTCTCCTTGTTAGCTTGGCATCGTCTTGAACTTCATTCAAAAGCTAACTTAAAGTTCTAAATTTCCTATAAGAACTTGAAATAATAAATAATTACATCAAAACTTCAATGGTACGCATACCATATTTAAAACTTTACATTCAAAGATAAAACGGTACGCATACCGTATTTAACTATCCTAGATTGGCCATACTAGTCACCTTGAATACCTGCAATACATAAAATATTTTCTATGCATTCATCCATTCGTGTCCTAAAACGAATGGCCCAAATAAATATGAAATTATTTACATGATTTATTTAAAAATCACGTTCACATAAAACGCGTCCTAAAAGATTAATCAATTCCGAATTATTAATCCTTAGAATTATTCTAATCAAAATTTAATTTAATTAAAAATAATGGTGCCCTATGAAAATAATTAAAATTAATTATTTTATTTAATTTCATAAAATGACTCCCACATAAACCAACATTTTTATTTTTGAAAATTTAATTTTAAGTATTTAAACTCACGTCCCGGCCCAAGAAAAATATAATAAAATAATTAAAGTCCACTGTTAGCCTCTTTCGTGCAAAATTAAGCCCAAAGCCCAAACTTTAGGCCTCGACAATTAAATGAAGCAAACATCGCACCAACGCACCCACGCGAAGGCACGAAGCCCTACGCGCATGCACGAGGGCGCTGGAGCGCACAAGCTCACGCCTTGCTCTCCTCGTCACTCATCGCTGCTCGCTGCCCTCGGCCACGAGGGATCGCACAAGGCGCGCCTGTGCCATTGCAGCGCTCGGACCAACGCATGCAGCCACGCGAGCTTGCTCGCTGTCGCAACGCTGTCTAGTGCGTGTTGCGTGCCTCGAGCTCGCTTGTAGGCTTCGCCCAACTCTGTGCATGCTACACGCCTTTGCCCGCAGCCCGTAGGCACATCGCACAAGGCCAGCGCCCCTTGGGCCTGCCTTCGTGTGCGTGCCTTGCCTTCATCTCGCATATGGGCAGCGACCATTGCTTCGTGCATGCGGCTCGTTTTCCAATTATTGTTTTAAAAAAAAATTCAAACTTTTTAATATTCTAAACGAAATTGCACGAAAAATCATTTTTCATAATTTTAACAAAATTATTCGTGTTAATTACGAAAAATAATATTTTGATCGAATTTATTAAATTTCAAACAATCCAATTAATGAAATATGATAAATCTAGGCTAACAAATTATTAAAATTTAACGAACGATCAATATCAACAAAAATTTGAATAATTATGATAATTCAATCAAAAATTTTAAATTGTTCTAAACATTTAAATTTCAGATTTTTATCAAATTTGGTTTAGGTGATCGATTAAAAGTAACGAATCTAATCAAAATTTTAATCCATAAATTTTTAAATCTGTCATTTAACATGAAATTACATTCCCTTTTCCAACTAAACAAATATCCAGATCAAAAAAATTAATAAAATCAATTTACGATCTAAAAATCATTAAATTAGGGAAAAATAAAATTAGGGTTATTACTTAACATTTATGGCCAAAATTTTTACCATAATTTAAAAATATACCGAAGAACAGTAGGGCATAATTTCAATTATTTCCGAGTAGTTTAGGTCGAGTAATTAATTGAAAAACGTTCCAAAATTGTTAATTTAATTCATTAGTTAACAAAACCACCCAAAAACTCCGGGGCCTGTTTTTGCGATTCTGTCCTGATGAGTTGATTTTAAAACACCGTTTTCAATCAGATTAGGGTCAGACAAATCGAATTTCCGACATTTAACGAGTTTATAATTGTTTTATGTGATCTATCCGATAATGAGAAACATTCGAAAAATTCACGAAAAATTTAGAAAAAATTCGACAACATCAAAAACATAATAACATGCCAAAAAGTACTTAAAATACATGTTGCTTATGATACCACTGTAGGGTAATATAGTTAAAAACATATTAATGCAGCGGAATAATCCCCAAAGCAAGGAACCATGTATAAAGTACAGATCAAGCAGACTTACGTTTGTAGCGTGTTTCCATAGTTCAATGAATCACGAACATGAACAAGAACTCCAAATGTTGTTCCTCTACTTGGTTCACCGACACCTTCAGATCCGTCTTGAGATTCGTAGCTTAGACGTCACTCAAGATATTTTAGCTTTTAGGGAAGAACAGTTTGAACGGAGGCTCAAAAGAGATTAGGGTTTCTCTTTTGATTTAGGTTAAACTGAATTACGTAATTAGAATTATAGAAAAACATAATAATGAGGGAGGTGTTATAACCCTAAGGGTTACAACATGACCGGCCAAAGCACAAGGCCAAAGCCGACTAGCTCTCGCACAAAGCCCATGAGCAGCGCGCGCAGCGACACAGCCATGGGCCTTGGGCCTCGCTGTTGCTTGCTGCTGCTGCTGTTGTCCCGCGCGCGCACAGCGTAGGCCACGGGTCTTGCTCTTGCGTTGGCGAGCTACTGCACTCGTTGGGCCTTGCGCGCTTGGCTCGACGGGCCGACAGCTTTGCCTTGCTCGTATCCGCGACCAATGCCTTACGGCTATTGTTTATCGTGTAGTACTTGACGAATCACCGTCGTACGATACGATTATTCGTTTCTCCTAGCTTACGAATTTTCGCGAAACGATATACGATTCCGATCCAACGTCATATCGTATATTTATGTATTTCCGAACTAATTCCCGAAAAGGTATTAAATGAATTTCCGATTCATTTAATCCGATGATCTGTTACATGCCAATGGTGTGACCTTATAGGTTCAGTGAAGAGTAAGCTGTGAGCCTAATATAGATTAGAACTAACTGATCGGAAGCATTGCTCCAGCTAGCTGTTCCGATCACTTGATCTCACTGAATTAATTGTTCGTAATTAATCTGAACCTTGGTATTAGACTAATGCACCTTGGGTGAAGGACATATTTCTTCAGACAAGACTAAAATCAACCGGTTCGGCCTAAATTTGGTATGATTTCGGTCTATTATCCGGTCCGAATCGTATTTTGAACACCCTAAAGAAGGCGTGTGGGATCAAGTAGAGCTGTCAAAACGGTTACTCGAGCTGGGGTTCTGATCATTTTGGGTCTCGGGTCATGATTCGGTTGGGTCATGACGGGTCACTTTGTCTCCTAGTTTCAGGTCGGGTTAATTTCGGGGGTGTCATGTCGAGTTATTTTTCATTTCGGGTATAGGTTGGGTACGAGTCGGGTCTTATTTCGGTCGACCACAATTTCAGGTTCGAGTCGGGTTTGGGTCGGGCTTGTAGCATTTAATTTCGCGTGCGTGTCAAATTCCACTAGTACAAAAATGCTCATTTGGTCGCCATAATTACGTAGCTCATTGTAATGTGTGACGCAAAAATACTAATTCAACTTTTAAATTATCACTTGTGTCGTTGTTTTACTAACATCTAACGTCACACATCATTAAACTACGACGTATAGGATACTCCGCTAGGTTTACCTGTCTACAATTATTTCTCACTTACGGAACACTCTCCATCAAAATTTCCGCCTCCCCTCTCTTTCTCTCTCATCATCCTCTTTCCTCCATTATTGAGACTTGAGACACTAAGACCTCTTTATCTCTAGTGCATTCGAAATCTCCTCTAACCATCTTACCCTTATTGGTCTATTTTCTCGGAAAAATCAAGCTCTGCGAAACATGGCACGAAGAGGAAAAATCCTTGATTCAGCCCTGAGCAAGACGTCTCAAAGAAGTAAAGCGCGGGTTTTCGGTGCGTAGTCATTTTTGCAAATTAGTTCTTCTTCATCAAATCGTATGTTTATAGCAGCAGGTATGGTGCAGATTCGTTTAATGTTAGGGTTTTTGATGAAAATATTGGTTTTATTTGTCGTTTCTAGAAGTCGTTTGCGTAATTGGGAGAAAATTCAATACTCTTTACTTGTTGAATAGTTTATTTTAGGGTTTTTGGTTGGGAATTTCAGGTTTAATTTGTTGTTTGATTGAATATAGGGAAATTTAGGACTAGTAATTTGATTTGTGTGAATTAATTTGTGTAAGGGGTTATATTTGGATTTTTATAGGATGTGCAGACCGCCACCACCGCTGCAAAGTTCTGTGTGTGAATTAAGATCCAAGGTACTTTGTTTCTCCCTATTCTCATATTACACTAGTAGAAAAAGCATCAAAGGTGGCGCTTAAAATAGGGGTATAAGTGGCGCTTTACAAGTGCATCACATGGCCTGGTCACAGTTGGCTAATTCAAAATGGTGGCGCTGGAATCAAGGTAGTGCTTATTACAACAAGCGCCACTTTTGTGAGCTTTAAAGTGGCGCTTATTTAAAATAAGGGTCACCTTTGAGCTTCACAAAACTGGCGCTTGTTGTAATAAGCGCCACCTCTGTGAAGCTCAAAGGTGGCGCTTATTTATTTTCTTTTTAAAAAAAAATCTGCAATATAATTTGTAGCCTGTGCGATACATATTAATTATAGAAGACTCTTTTACCAAACATTACCTTGACATCCTCAAATATTATATGAATTTTAAGTTACAATAATCTTACCACATTAAATAACAAAGTAAGTTTAGAGTCACTGATGGCTACTAGCTTGTTCTATTTACAACGAGGGTATTTCACAATCGGTGAAGTACGTATCCCACTTGCCTCGAACTTCATGCATCTCCTCTTTGGTAAAGGGGCTCTCCCTTATTGAAAATCTTTAAAAGAGAAACATGCAAAACAAAAAATTAAATTAAGTTAAATATAAGATTAGTTGAGAGTTGGGAGCAAAAACAGTTGTTTTAGTCTAAAATATGTTTACTTAGGTTCGTTTTGTGAAAGTTGGGAGAAAAAAATGCTATTTTAGGCTACATATGACCTATAACGACCCAAGCGAGCTTTAGATGTGCATAAATAGCTTGGAATGAGTCTTATAAACCTTAAAATAATCAAATTAAACATGTAAATGGTTTAGAATGTTTACTTAGGTTCGTTTGAAAGTTGGGAGCAAAAATGCCATTTTAGGCTACATATGACCTATAACGCCTTAAACGAGCTTTCAATGAGAATATATAGTCATATATCAATAAGAGAAACCTTTAAATAATAATATTAAACATGTATATGGTTAAGGATGAGTACTTAGGTTCATTTTGTGAAAGTTGGGAGCAAAAATGCCATTTTAGGCTACATATGACCTATAACGACCCAAACGAGATTTAGATGTGCATAAATTGACCAAAGTTGATGAGAAGGAGGATTGAAGACCTAATACTAAGTGTATTAAATATGCACAGGGTTTAGAATTCCTATTTTGGTTCATTAGTTGAGAGTTGGGAGCGAAAACGGCTATTTTAGTCAAAATATGACATATAACAATCAAAAGAGCCTTAAATGTGCATAAATTGACCAAAGTAGATGAGAATGAGGATCATAAAC
The DNA here is from genome assembly GCF_020520425.1 of Spinacia oleracea. Lineage (NCBI taxonomy): Eukaryota > Viridiplantae > Streptophyta > Magnoliopsida > Caryophyllales > Amaranthaceae > Spinacia > Spinacia oleracea. The sequence goes on along the minus strand of NC_079491.1, from coordinate 69,070,969 downwards.
CTAAATAAGTATATTAAACATGTAAAGGGTTAAGAATTCCTATTTTGGTTCATTAGTTGAAAGTTGGGAGCGAAAATGGCTATTTTTGTCAAAATATGACATGTTAGGATCGAACGAGCCTTAAATGTGCACAAATTGACCAAAGTAGATGATAATGGGGATCTCCAACCTAATACTAAGTACTTTAAACATGTAAAGGGTTAATAAATCCTATTTTGGTTCATTAGTTGAGAGTTGGGAGAGAAAACGCCTATTTTAGTGAAAATATGACATGGAAGGATCGAACGAGCCTTAAATATGCATAAATTGACCAAAGTAGATGAGAATGCGAATTGGAAACCTAATAGTAAGTATTTTACATGTAAAGGGTTAAGAATTCCTATTTTGGTTCATTAGTTGAGAGTTGGAAGCAAAAACGACTATTTAAGTCAAAATATGACATGTAACAATCAAATGAGCCTTAAGTGTGCATAAATTGACCAAAGTAGATGAGAATGAGGATTGGAAACCTAATACTAAGTGTATTAAACATGAAAAGGGTTTAGAATTTCTATTTTGGTTCATTAGTTGAGAGTTGGGAGCGAAAACGACTATTTTAGTCAAAATATGACATATATCGATCAAACGAGCCTTAAATGTGCATAAATTGACTAAAGCATATTAGAATGAGAATTGACAGCCTAATACTAAGCGTATTAAACATTTAAAGGGTTAAGAATTCCTATTTTGGTTCTTTAGTTGAGAGTTGGGAGCGAAAATGGTTATTTTAGTTAAAATATGACATATAACGATCACAAGGGCCTTAAATGTGCATAAATTGACCAAAGTAGATGAAAATGAGGATTTATAACCTAATACTAAGTGTATTAAACATGCAAAGGGTTAAGAATTCCTATTTGGTTCATTAGTTGAGAGTTGGGAGCGAAAACGACCATTTAAATCAAAATATGACATATATGTATATAACGATCAAACAAGTCTTAAATGTTCATAACTTGACCTAAGTAGATGATAATAAGTATTAGAAACCAAATACTAAGTATATTGAAATGAATAGGGCTTAGAATACCTATTATGGTGTTAGGTTATGAACAATCCAATGTCATGCGGAAAAACCATAAATGCCAGAATCCAAATTAAATGCACATAATCATTTAGCATAATTTAGTGAACACACTTTGTGATTTGTGCCTTCCCTTGCAACTCCCGATAAGAACAAGAACAAGTTAGAACGCCAAATGTCGTCCCTCCGTAGAAAGTCCACAGCACGTTCAGATCCGCCTTAGATCGTACCAACTAGGATATAATATAAGGTTAATGATTCCAAGATATCACTTTTAGGTGATAGGCAAAGTGTATTGAATTGTGTTTCAATTGATATGTTTATTCATGACCATAGGCCATGTATTTATAGGAAATAGGAAAAACCCTAGGAGTCAAAACCATAGAACGTTTTAGGAAAGTTTTAGGAATTTACCAAAACCCACAACCCTAAAACACTAGGGTTGGCCGGCTGCTTGCAAGGCAAGCAAACCGACCATCCGTTTCCCTTTGTGCACACGGCCCAACAACGCTGGCCAAGCACAAGTCAGCAGCGGTGGCCCGCGACCAAGGCGCATTAATGCTGGCCCATACGCGATGTGCCTCGGCCAATGAGCGATGGGCCATTTCTTCGTGCAATGGTCCGTCGCTCGTTTTGTGCTTCCGATTCGTTTTTCCGATTCTAGAATTTATTTCGGAGTCGAACAATATTTACGTTTCCAATAATATTTCTTATTCCGACAATATTTCTGATTTTGACAATATTTTCGATTCCGGTAATATTTCTGTTTCCGGCAATATTTCCATTTTCGATAATTTTCCGATATAAACCACATTTCCGTTTCCGGCAATATCTTCGACTTCGATAATATTTATATTTCTGTCATGAACTATATTTCCGTTTCCGGTAATATTTTCATTTTCGGCAAATATTTTTTCTTTGCTTTTCGACAGTTTGTTTAGCACCCACTAAAACCAACATCCGTCATTTCTGAATATCCATAATTAGAGTATTTACTAAATATAGTATTCACCTAAATACTTGATCCGTTCACGTACTATTTGTATGACCCTACGGGTTCAGTCAAGAGTAAGTTTTGGCATTCATATCACTTGATCTCACTGAATAATTAACTTGCTTTATTAATACTAAACCAAATTTTTTAGACTTATCATTAAATTCATTAAATGCAAACTTGGACCGAGGGCACTATTTCTTTCAGTCTCCCACTTGTCCTTGGGGACAAGTGTGCATTTCCTAATTCCTTTGTCGCTCGATGCCTTCTCTTGAACATAAGGTAAGACTGGTCATCCTTATTACGTTCAGAGGTACTTCTCGGTGTCAGGGTTCAACTGGTCTAATAAACAGATAATCATAGCCTATGATTCATCTGAGCACGGTCATACATTTTACAGTTTCTAGCTCTCCAAGTGGCCTTATACAGCTTTTGGCATCTCTTCCCGATTATAGGAGGACAATCCCAATCTTGTGATCTTGAGTTTAGACTTCGTTTGATAGGTGACTACCCGAGCGTTGTCGTTATGGTCTCCTTTTACGGTGCGACGGTTGACAACGTCAAAGTAACCAATTCTCAAACAAGTAAACTCAAATCACTCAGGTATTGAGGATTAGTGTCTAATAAGATAATGAAATTTACTTATGACAGATTTTCATCTCTTACAGTAAAGTTTCATAGGTCTTGTCTGATACTAGTCTTGTCAAGTAAGTACCTATGCAAATGATTATGACTAGTCTATAAAGGTGGACGCATAGAAAACGCTAGACGACTAGAATGCAAGATGTTTAGTAGTTTTGTTTCTTGAACTATATGGACATTTCTCAGTCACATGACTGGTCCTGACAGTCTATCTTGAGTTTTGTCAAATTGAAAGGACTCATCATTTAATAAAACCACAAAAATTAAATGGAAGAACGAAACTTAATTCATTTCTATAAATGGTTAACCATAATGTTTTACAAAGTATTCAAAACTTAAAACTTTTAAACATTAAAAAACATCAAAGCCATTCTCCAATATGTTTGATTCCCATAGCTGCTTTATGATAGTTGTGCTTTGCTTGTGGCAGAGGTTTTGTCAATGGATATGAGATGTTGTCATCAGTTCCAATCTTGCTTATCTTGACTTCTTTTCTTTCAACAAATTCTCGTAGAAGGTAAAATCTACAAAGTACATGTTTGACTCTTTGGTGGTGTCTAGGCTCCTTCGCCTGCGCAATATGTCCATTATTGTCCACAATGTAGAGCTACTGGTCCTTTAATGGAGGGGAGTACACCAATCTCACCAAGCTCGAACTTCCTTAGCCAAATTTCTTCCTTTGCTGCTTCATGTGCAGCAATGTACTCCGCTTCAGTTGTAGAATCCGCAATAGTGCTTTGCTTGGCTCTTTTCCAACTTATTGTTCCTCCGTCGAGGCAGAAGATAAACACAGACTGTGATCTGAGATCGTCTTTGTTGGTTTCGAAGCTTGCGTTTGTATAGCCTTTAACAATCAATTCATCATCTCCACCATAGATCAGGAAATCATTTTTTGTGCCTTTTCAGATACTTCAAAATGTTCTTGGCAGCAGTCCAATGTGCCTCTCCTGGGTCCGACTAGTATCTACTAGTAGCACTGAGTGCATATGAAACATCCGGACTTGTAAACATCATATTATACATTATTTAACCAATCAATGATGCATATGGTATCCGACTCATTCATCTTCGCTCATCCAGTGTTTTGGACACTAAATCTTGCTAAGAGTCATTCCATGAGACATGGGTATGTGACCTCTTTTGGAGTAGGCCATATTGAACCTATCAAGTAACTTATTATTATAAGTACTTTTACTAAGTCCAATGATCTTCTTGGATCTATCTCTGTAGATCTTGATGCCCAATATGTACTGTGTTTCTCCTATATCCTCAATCGAAAAACATTTCCCAAGCCTAGTCTTTACAGAGTTCAACATAGGAATGTCGTTTCCGATAAGTAATATGTCATCGACATATAATACTAGGAAATCAATCTTGCTCCCACTGACCTTCTTGTATACACAAGTTTCGTCTGCGTTCTTAATGAAGCCAAAGTTACTGACTGTCTCATCAAAACGTATATTCCAGCTCCTTGATGCCTGCTTCAATCCAAAAATGGATATCTTAAGCTTGCATACCTTTTTAGCATTCTTTAGATCCTCAAAACCCTCAGGTTGTGTCATAAACACAGTTTCTGTTAAAACTCCATTTAAGAAAGCGGTTTTGACATCCATTTGCCATATTTCATAATCGTAATATGCAGCGATTGCTAACATTATCCAAATAGACTTTAGCATTGCAACTGGTGAAAAGGTTTCATCGTAATCCACATCGTGGACTTGCCTATATCCTTTTGCAACCAATCTAGCTTTGAAAACTTCTAGTTTCCCGTCCTAGTCCTTTTTCAACTTGAAAACCATTTGCTTCCTATGGGTTGGTAGCCATCTAGAAAATCGACCAAATCCCAAACTTGGTTTTCAGAAATGGATTCTAATTCAGATTGCATGGCTTCTAGCCATTACTTGGAGCTAGGGCTCATCATTGCTTGTTTGTAAGTCGCAGGCTCATCGCTTTCCAGCAATAGAATTTCATGGCTCTCAAACATTAAAATACCTACGTATCTTTCTGGCTGAGACCTATACCTTTGCGATCTACGTGGTGTAAAAATTCCAGTTGGTTCTTGAACCTCACCAAATACTTCTAATGATCTCCGAGTTTTTGATTATTCTCTAGAGTTTGTTGTTTGACTCGAAGTTCTTCGAGGTCTACTTTTATTCCACTTGTCATTTTGGAAATGTGTTGTCTTTCCAAAAAGATACCATCTCGAGCATAGGGGGTGTTTTATTTCCTCCCTCCGGCATGGTCGGATTGTGTATTCCCCTACGGGGTTTTGGAAGATTTTGAAGTTTGAAGGAGTCGCCGCCAAACAATATTTAAGGGTCCGGTTTGGGAGGACCAAAATTGACTCTTGTGGATAAGGCATTGAATCATAGAAACCGAATGGGTGAGATTCAGGCACGGGAACTAACCGCCTATTTGGCGAGCTTTAAAAGTACATTTGAATGCAAGACAAGGATCGTTTTGGAATAATCCTAATCATGACACTAAGTTGCTTGGAGCATGCATTTTAGAACATAGAAATTTCTACTTGTATGTGGTCACTTTGCTTTAAAGTTAATTAAAGGAACCTAAGCCCGGTTTGTCCAAGAATTATCTTTGTTAACCGTGATGTAACCTTTGTATGTTGTTGAATTTAGCATGTGAGGTGATGAAAGCGATAAACATGTAAAGCATCATCACATGAAGTAAAGGAATTATTGAAATTCGTACAAAAACCATATCACCTTAAAAAGGTGAGTAAAGAGTGCGGAATTGAAATAGCAAGAATAAATGTGCGAAATTGAAAGTGCGTTATTGAAATGCGGTATTGAAATTGCGGTATTGAAAGTGCGTTATTGAAATTGCAATATTGATAGTGCAATATTGAAATGCGATATTGAAATTGTATTATAGTACTTGAAATCCGAATGCCAAACGACTACTTAATGATAAGTGCGTCCGACATGGATTCAATTCTCTAAAAATATCCACTTTAGATGAGTTACTCATCATAAAGTATCCTTGATTTTGATTTGAAATAGAACTTGAATATTGAACTTGAATATTGAAATTAGGAGTCTTGAATCTTAAAGTTTAAACCTTTTAATGTTAAAAAGGTCTCACCTTTAATATGCTCCATAACTTGAAATTGATTCTAGTTTAAGGAGTGATTACAAACAACCTTAAACATCATAGAATCTTGAAAATGGGACTTGTATTTGAACATAAAAGATGAATGTTCATGTGTTCTAGTTTGGAAAAGGGTTTGCACTTTTCAAAACGTCCTTGAACTTTGAAAATATTTGTATTTTGTAAAATTATATGGTGATTGTTGTAAAGGAGAGACTTTTCAAGTATGAAATCTCATCACTTTACTAATCATTTTCGAAATAAAGCTAGAATCTTGCATATTGATATTGACAGTGTGCTTAGAAAATCATTTGGGAAGAGCTTCATGAGTGAAAACCTCCCCAAAGATGGCACTTTTGAACATGGTTCCTAGTTAGTCATGAGCATGAACTCAAATGATAACATCCTTGGAATTGTATATTGAACTTTAGAAATGTAGAAGAGTAGAGAACATCATAATGATTTGTTTAGGGATTCGGAATTACCTATTTAGGATTAGGTTAGTTTTCCGATTAGTGCTCCCAATTGCTTAAGTATTTGGAAATTGTAATGGAAATTGTAGATTTCAACTTGAATTTTGTATTTGATTTTAAGAGGAAAATTTGAGATTACGACGTTGTATTTGAAATTTGCCTCCCCATTTGGTGTGGAAATGAGGGTTAATATAGGGGGTTAAGCAGCTAAAATCCAAGAGCCACCTGCGCCTGGCGCAGGTGACGTGGCCCAGATTCCGCCAAAACAAGGACGATGACACCGTCCTTGATTTGTCTTGTATTGCTGTACCTTCCTACTACTGGTACAAACTTGGCACGTAGTGTTTGCTTGGAGGTTAAGTCTTGGGTTTGCGTCTAAACAAAAGCCGTTTATGAATTCGAATTTCGTGTTTGGACTCGGTTTTATGGGACGGGCCCCGACATGCTCAGTTTTATGGGTCGACCCCCGAATTTGGATTGCTTAATGTCATTTCGACTAGAAAGGACCTTGTAAAACCAAAGGAGAGTTCCATTGGGTGAGATTGTGTTTGGATTTTGAAATTGAATTTTGTACCGAGTTCTGGAATGGGAACGGGCTCGGGAATTAGACTTTGGATTTTGTATTTTGGAATACACTTTAGCAATTGGGACTTCCGCATGGAGTTGCACCAACCACCTAGCAAGGATAATAACATTGTCATCATCCCATTAGGGGAGACAAAAATTAGGTGTCTACAGAAGCCCCCACTTTGACTGAGCGTTCGGTTAGGAAAGCGAAAGTCAAATTTTTCGAATAGGGACGGAGAACAGTCGAGATGCTCTGCAATCAAGACCATTCTTTATACGCCGGTACATGCACACGACAAATTTTAGAAAAATGGGTAGAGTCTACCTCCGGGCGGTTTTGACGACTCTGATTTGTATTTGTATTGATTTTCTACCTTTGACTTAGAACGGAGCTTGGCATCAAAAATTTTGAATTTTGGATCTTGAATTTTGAATTTTTGAATACTCGGAGTTAATCCGTTGGGTTTTTGGTACGGAGTTCTGTCTGAGGTTTGATATGCTAGGGAATATGTCATTGGGGAAAGAGTTTTTATTGACTCTTAGAATTTTGAAAATTTTGTCGACTTTCCCAGAGCTTGGGTCCGCTGGGAGTTGAACGTTTGAATCCTTGTATTTTACGGACTTTGTATGCTTGAGATATTTATATGTCAACGCTGGAGAAACAGCCGTATACTGGTATTTATCAGAAGGTAGTATGAATTGACGTTTGATGCCTGGTGCTGAAAACGTTAGCAGCAAAGTACGCGCAATCAGCACGATGACCGCGCCTAGATTCTCCGCGCATTGAACACGGCCTGCGCCTGGTGCAAGGGTCGGCGGACAGCGTAGGGATTTCTTATATAAAGCCCCCCGCCGTGCTCTTTATATGAGCACATTCACTTTGTTCTTTCTTGTTTTCTCAAAGTTCGATTGCTCTCTCCCCTTGGTTTCATTGCTCTTGTCTTACCTCTACCTTTGTCCATGTAAGTATTTTATGTTTTGCTTATGAAATTACCTTAGGATTGCATGTAGGATAGGTTTTTGCACTTGAAACGTTCTTGTATTTGTTGATGTTGTACATGTAGGGTAGTAGGCTTCTTGTATCTTGTTGGAAGAAAATTGTTTGGTAGCCATTTGAATTTGAACTGTTAGAAATCTTGTATTTTGAATTTTGTACTTGGCACTTGTAGATAGTAATTCCACTGGTGACCTTAGTGGGTCTCGTAGGAGAATAGGTTGTGATAGCCTAGGTGTTGTTGTAGATTTTGAATATCTACTTCGGCATGGATAGCCTAAGCATTGGTGTAGAACTCAAATACCTGCTTTGGCGTGGATTCCCTAGGCGTTGGTGTAGAAATCGAATACTTGCTTTGGCATGGATAGCCTAGGCATTGGTGTAGAGCTCGAATACTCCTTTGAAATGGAGGTCCCTGGCTAAACTTGTATTGCCGCTGGGATTTGTAGACTCTTCAATTTTTGTACGAGATAGTATAAGATAGCCCTCAGACTTGGATATTGATTTTTGTATTTAGAATTCTTTAGTATGCCTCGTCACACTCGGAGGAAGCTTACCGAGTGCTCGACAAGTCGAGCGGCTATGGAGGATGCTTCAGACAATGAAGCGGCTGAGATGGATCCACCGCCTGCTGGTACGGTTCCGAGGGGAAAACCTCTTTTCGAGGGGGACGGCTGGCGGCCAACATATCTAGTATTCCACCCAGGGTTTTATTTGTCTCAGCGGCCACGCGCTGGTTTTGTATGCCTTGTAATGTACTTTGAACTTGCTATTTGAACTTGTATAGGTTTGTGTAGGGGGTATTTTTGTTAGGTTATGATACATATGACAATTCATAAATCATGCGGAAACAACCATTAAGCCAGGAATACATATTATTTACCCATAATCATTTAGCATAGTTTAGATGCATACTCTTTGTTGCGTGCCTTCCCTAGCTGCGCCCGAACCGAACAAGAACAAGTCTTTAGGACTCCAAGTGTCGTCCCTCCGTAGATAGTCCACAGCACGTCCGGATCCGCCTTAAGATTGACCAACTAGAATCGCCCCTAAGGTACTATAAATTTTCGGCACTTTTGAGCAAGATGTGTGACTGAATTTTTCTCTCAAAAACTCACTTTGAATACTTGAATAACTCGTTATAAATTGTGAGCCCAGGCCACATATTTATAGGGGTATGGAAAGAGAATTGGAATCCTATTAGGATACGAATTAATTAAATTAGAATTATAATAAAACTCTTATTTAATTAATTTATCAAATAGAATTAGGAATTTAATCATTAAACGAATTCTGCACGTTTTGGGTTTCGTATGCGAACACAAACACTTACGCGAGCATGACCCACAAGCGTGCAGGCCATGCCCGCGCACAGCCCACACGGCCGCACGGCCCACGCGAGCTACAAGCCCACGCGAGCTGCAGCAATGCTCGCAGCCCACTGCTCGCAGCTGCGCGCGCTGCGCGCGCTGTGCGCGCTGCCACGGCCTGCTGGGCCTGGCCTTGCGCTGGGCCTGGCGTGGCCTTGGCTGTTCGTGTGGCGCGCTTGGCTTGCTGGGCGATGGCCTGGCTTCGTGCTGGGCCCTCGTCCGGCAGGCCTCGTCCGATGCTTATTCGTACGATACGCTTCCGATTAAATTCCCGATTCCGGAATATATTTCCGATACGAACAATTCACTACTACAAAAATAGGCAAAGAGACCCGTTCAAATATGCCTAAGAGAACTCCTCTAGACAGGTCTCTATCTCAAAGGTCTCTTTGATAAAGAGACCCTCTCATTAGAGGAGGTCTCTTATTAAGAAAGAAGAGACCCTTTATTAAAGAAAAGGGGTATGTTTTCCTAGTAACTCAAAAAATAATTTAATAGAGGAAGAGACCCATCATTAAAGAAATGAGGTCTCTTTGATAAATGAAGAGACCTTTCATTACAGAAATGGGGTCTCTTTGTAAATCAATTCAGACCTCGTATTAAAGAAAGGGGATCTCTTTGACATTTTTACATTTTTTTAATATAAAAAAAGGAGAGATCTACTTTTATAGATAACGGATCTCTTTATCATATTTTTTAAAATAAAAAAAAACAATAATAATTTAATACGCACTCCAATAATGAGACGTGGTTGATAATAATAGCCATCAAAAACAATATTTTCATAACATTTTGTATCATGTACAATAGTTTACAATAATAATTAGAAATGTGTACATATAAAATTAATTCTTACATATAGAATTAAGTCCCACTGAAACTTATAATGTCATGAGAAATTTCATACCATCATCTATCATCTCCATCCTCCTTTAGTTATCTCTATGCTCCATAAAATATATATGTCTACTGGAGGAGTATGGACTTGTTCTCATTCATATTTTTTTGCGGAGTAGGCACCAGGAGCTCGACTTAGACCAACACCCAATTCAGATGGCCTGACCCTATTTTCAAACACCGTCTTAAATATTTTCAAGTGTTGGTTGAGACACGCGATGTTCAGCCCTTTTGTTGGAACGAGAGGCTGGACAACTTGGTGGTTGCTGCATTGGTGATGCAGCTGCAAGGGGGTGGGGGATAAAGATCCACACGATGTTCAGCCCTTCTGGCTGGATTGTTCTCCTATTGCCGTTGCTCAGCTGGTTCAACGTGCTGGACGTGCTGGTTACCTAACATCATTTCATCCATTTAGGCATTTACAAATTAACAACAAAAGGACTAACAAATTATGATATTTAATGGAATGAAAAACCATATCAATTTGTGAATCCACGAAAAATCATACACCAATTAGCCATAGTTGCTTGACACACGAGAAATCATGCACCAATTAGCCATATTGCTTGACACACGAGAAATCATACACTAAAGTCGACCCCCTATTCCTTTAAATGTCAATAATGAACAATTAGCAGTGGTTTGATCAGCCCCAATAGCATTTCATGAATATGATTATCCAAGAATAAAGTACCTTAGACATCAAAATTGGCGTATCCGTATTTGGCGGAGTAGGTGAACGTACTCGTGAAGGAAATGATCTTTACATGGAAATGAAAGAATCCGGAGTTATCAATGAACAAAATATTGCATTTGGGAAACTTCCATTCCAGTCAGTCATAATAAGCATGCATCAAAATATCCAAATTCATTATTCAGATAAAACCCATTCATGTATTTATCTTTATGTAAAGAATGGCCGGGCAGGATTATGCAATCACCATGACAGAACAGACTACTAAATTTTGCAAGTTACAGGGTCAAACCACTTATTTCCCCAGGAGGAATTTCTGCAGGGATACTGTGAGTCGTTCTCTTCCAACTGTCTCTATCTTTTCGCCGACAGCACATAACACAAAAAAAAAATGAAGATTATCAGTACTACTGTTGTAGCGACAATTGCTACAACTGTAGTAAATATATGTGTTCCTAGAATGTTGAGGTTCATAATGACTTATTCAAAAGCAGAACTCCAAAATTATACAGAAAGTGAAGTATGATTGTCTCCGATCCCAATGTTAAAAGCCAAATTCAGAAATTTGAGAAACACAAACTGAAACATAAGAAAGAATCGCTGATGTTTTGAGTTGTTAAAGGGTGTTACAATGGCATGTTTGGCTCTGAAGTCTGAAATAGTGCAAAAGCTTTTAAAACTTTAAAAGACAAAAGACAGTATAAATACGCTGCTAATTACCTAACAGTTCATTAACATCTCAGCAAAATAAACAAAACCATCAAAGACTAAAAATGCTTTACTTCATAAAGTGTCTTTATGTAGTATGATGCATCTTCAAGAACCTACTTACAAGGAGAAATCCAGTGTAGTGTGATGCAAAGCCAATTGAAAACATCATAAATAAACATCTCAAAGTAACAACGCGAGACCTTTACATGAGGATGAGACGGCCTAGAGAAAAAATGACTTTCCAACAGTAAAGTTACTCCCTTCGACCCTTTTTATTTCCCCAAGGCCAATCAAAGAGGGACAGAGGGAGTAGCTAGAAAGGACAACCACAAGTCTGCATAATACTAATTAGATGTAGAACTTGCAGAAGAAAGTAGGATTATATGCAACAGTTGATGCTCAAAATTAAACTCTAAAATTAAAAAATTAATTGCAAACCAAGCTAAGACTATTCTTAGTAGCAAAACTCAATACCAATGAATTGAAGTAACTAATAAGACTTCTTATAAAAAGTAGATCCAGAAATTTATTATAAATATATATCAACAACAAGCTCTGCACTCCGCAGTTGCAATATTGTTCAATTGATGAATTCCTTGTTACACCAATGCTCAAGAAAGAAAGACCAAGATGAATGTCAACTAGGAAACTACAATTTCTGATGTTAAGGGAGGCTCCTTCTCTAACAACATTTTGGCATTCAAGTACGCCATTAGTAATGGTGACAGTAACAATGTAATTTTCCAAACAAGGCATAATCAAATGCTCGTAAAAAATTCATGAAAAAACAAATGCCTGCGGCTCTAAGGCTCTGAGTTATGGCCACTCTATGGGAATGTCTACTTATGAGTGTTGTTTTTACTGAAACTGATCAATTCAGCTATTTCAGCTTGATTATACCTGTTTTCTGAAAACTAAAACTAAACATCATTCTTCCCAATCCAGCTATTTTAGCTTGATTATACCTGGTTCCTGAAAACTAAAACTGGACATCAATCTGCCCAACATAAGGTCTTATTTTTATTGCTCATGAACTTTTCCAGTTTTAAATAAAAGAGACAAAAAAGAAAGTAAACTAATTTCTGTTAATTATGAGAATGTTAATTATACTGGTGTAAACAGAAGGGACCACTGAAGTCTATGAGATTTTAATTATGCCCGAATAATCTCATCATATGAGACTCAAGTAACAAAGAATTCTAAATTCTAAATCTCAAGTCTTTAGAAGCTGCACAACTTTTGTTTTTTTGAAAGCTGCACAACTTGGACTGATTGTACCAAAACCATTTTAACACACAAAATCAAGCAAGAACATCATTCGTAATCTTAACATAAGCATCGGCATGAACAAAAACCAAAACAAAAACCCTACCGTACAAAGTCAATATCAAATCCAATTAAAAATACACAAATTTACGATCTTCAAAGATACCAAATTATACGACAAAATATCTAATTTTTACCTCACTTCAAAAATCCAAATCAAAGTAACATGTCTATACAATACCTACCAATCAACCAAATTTCATACGCCCATATAAAAATCAGATTATCAAGCAAACACGTTCAAGAGAAAACTAATTACTGAATCATATATGTAAAAAACCTTAGAAACCAAATCAAATTCATGGCGGAAAAAAAAAACATGAAAAATAAATGAAGATATACCTTGCTCTGTTAGCTGTTGTTTGAGCTCCGCGACTTACTCACCTTACGAAACCTCCAAGGTTGATAAACTTTACAATGGAAAAATTGGAAACTATTGTATCAATTAAAGTCGGAAATTTAAATTCAGATTTCGAAAATTAGGGTTCTTTTATTCAGTTTCGATGAGCTGCAGAAATGGTGATCTGCAAGAATATAAATTGGGGATTTTGATTGAGAATATTGGAGTGAGAAGTTTGAGATGAATGAATTCGCTGCGAATTCAATTAGATCTGAAATTGAGAGGTATTGGGGGTTATTTTCGCTGTACAGGGAAGGGAGAGAGAGAGAGGAAGGGGTTATGGTTTCTGACTTTCTGACCTTCTAATACGGAGTAATAATTTAATAATTGAGGAGCAGACCTTTTATAGAGCTAACGGGTCTCTTCTTCTTTACTTAGTGGACCCCGTCTCTACGAGAAACCTTTTATCTAAGATAACGGGTCTTTTTTTTGCGGCCAGATGACATAAGAGACCTCTTATTTGTAATACGAGGTCTTATTAAATAAAGAGACCCGTTAAGTACTCTAACGGATCTGTTTTTTTAGATCTCTTTGGATATTTTTGTAGTAGTGCAATATTTAATATTTTCGATTCCGGAATTAATTTCCGTTTCGAACAAATATTTAATATTTCCGTTTCCGGAATTATTTTCCGATTCCGATAATATTTCCGATTCTGACAATATTTCCGTTTCCGGCAATATTTCCGATTCCGGCAATATTTCCATTTCCGATAATATTTCCCGATACGTACCATGTTTCCGTTTCCGGCAACATCTACGACTTGGATAATATTTATATTTCCGATACGATCCATATTTCCGTTTCCGGCAATATCATCGTTTCCGGAGTATTCATTTCTTGCCTGTGATGATCTCAGCTCCCACTGAAACCAAGATCCGTCGATTCCGAATATCCATAGTTGGAGTATTTAATTCCATTAAATACTTGATCCGTTTACGTACTATTTGTGTGACCCTACGGGTTCAGTCAAGAGTAAGCTGTGGATTAATATCATTAATTCCACTTGAACTGAAGCGGCCTCTAGCTAGGCATTCAGCTCACTTGATCTCACTGAATTATTAACTTGTTAATAAATACTGAACCGCATTTATTAGACTTAACATAGAATGCATACTTGGACCAAGGGCATTATTTCCTTCAGTCTCCCACTTGTCCTTAGGGACAAGTGTGCATTTCCTAATTCCTTTGTCGCTCGATGCTTGCTCTTGAACATAAGGTAAGAGTTGTCATCCTTATTATGTCCAGAGGTGTTCCTCGGTTTCAGAGTTCAACTGATCAAATAAACAGATAATCATAGCCTATGATTCATCCGAGCACGGCCATGCATTTCACAGTTTCTAGCTCTCCGAGTGGCCTTGTACAACTTTTAAGCATCTCATCCCGATTTATGGGAGGACAATCCCAATCTTGTGATCTTGAGATTAGACTTCGTTTGATAGGTGATTACCTGAGCGTTGCCTTTATAGCCTCCTTTTACGGTGCGACGGTTGGTCAACGTCAAAGCAACCAGTTCTCAAACAAGTAATCTCAAATCACTCAGGTATTGAGGATTTAGTGTCTAATAATTTTAATGAAATTTACTTATGACAGATTTTCATCTCTTACAGTAAAGTTTCATAGGTCTTGTCCGATACTAGTCTTCACAGAGTAAGTATCTATGCAAATGATTATGACATTGCCATGTCCACATAGTTCAAGAAACAGAACTACTAGTCATCTTGCATTCTAGTCGTCTAACGTTTTCTATGCGTCCAATTTTATAGAAAACTCCGACTAGGGACCATTTTCAACTTTTGACATTCAAGTTCACTTGATAGACATTTCTTAGTCACAGGACTGGTCCTGACAGTCTATCTTGAATATATCGTCAAATTTGAAGGGACTCATCATTTAATACTAAACCAAGATTAAATTGAATATGAAAACACATTTCATATATGATAAATGTTCAACCCCAATGTTTTATAACCATGGGCCTCAAACCCATCTTCTAAAACAATTCATGGAATTCAAAGCTATGCTTGATTTCCAGTGCTACAACGTGAGTGTTGCTTCTCACTTGTTGCATAGGTTTAGTTATCATGCTTTGCCAATCTTAATATCCTTTTCATCGAATGTTCTTCGAGATATGATGATAAGATCTTTTCGAGTTTGTTTATTATGTGATCTAGTCTTTCTTACTTCGATGGTGGTTTTACTCATTTTGCAATGAAGAACCATCAAGTTAGCATACGTTTTTCTTGCTTCAAGAGTGGTTCTACGCATTTTTCAATGAAGAACCATCAAGCCAGCAGATAGGTGATCTACCCAAGTTTAGTGAAGAACTTTAAACAACCCTGTTTTATTGCTTCTTAGGCAATAATTACTTTTACTTCAACTGTATAGGTTGCTAGTGATGCTTTGTTTGGATTTACCTATCCAGGCAGTTCATAGATATGTGGAAGATTCTCCAACTATATCTTAGAACATAGAAATTATTATTTTAATTTCCCACGCAACAACTCATGGTCTCCAACCCATGTTGCCATTTTCAAAACACGATGCTCTATAGCTCGTCCTTATCAATGGTTAACTCCAAAGGGTCTTGCTTGATCCTTTGCCAGTGTTTATGCGTGTAGCATCAATATTTAGCATATCTTTATTTCCTTGAGTCAAGAACTAATCTTATGTACCTTTTCAAGTACCATAAGTTTTTCTTGATCTCAATCTAGTTGATCTTCACTTAGATCAATAGAGATTGGTATATGTTCGTCATGCCCAAAGTCATACGATACGTTTTTGGCGATCCTCATATTATATCATACATGATAAATTCTTTTGCAGAATAATTCCCAATTGAATTCTATTCATGTAACTTTAGCTTATCTAGTTTCAGTAGATACTAAATTCAGCTAAATTCTTTGACATATAATATAGGTTAAGAATCTCATTTAGACTCTTTGATGTTTAACTTAGTAAATGCTTATACATAGTTCAAACATCCTTTACTTAGATTTATTCACATGGGTCGAATATCTCCAATGGAGACTTTCGTGTTTGATTTAGTAAATGCCATTACTTAATCTAAAACAATATCATAAGATCTTTGTAAATAGATCTTAATACCCAGTATGTACTAAGTTTCGCCATGGTCCATTATTGATGAATAATTTCAAATCTAAGTCATTAGCATTTGAATGTTATTTCACAATAGAGAGATATGTGTGTGATACACATAGGACCAAATAAGTTTTTATGTACTCCCACTAAACTTCTTATACATCTATAAGAATCATGTATATTTTATGAAACTAAAATGCTTATTAGCTTCACTTAAAATACAGTTTCAATTCCCAATTGCTTGCTTAAATCTGTACTTAGATTTTATAAGCTAGCTTTCCTTTTCAAGCATTTATTTGGATCCACAAATTCTATGACATACCATGTACATATTATATTCCAACATTTGATTGAGGAATACGTTTTGTCTTCCAATTGCCATATGTACCAATATGCAATCATTGCTTGAATTATAGACTTAAGCATTATGATTTTGCATGAGGTTTCAACACAATCCATGCCATGAATTTGCTTGTAACCTTTAGCAACTAATCTAGCTTTGTGTGTGAAAACAATTCCATGTTTGATGGTTTTTATCCTTAAAACAAACTTGCAACCAATAGGTGTGAAACTATTCTTGCAAATCAACAAAATTTCAATTTTGTCATCAAAACATTGAGTATGTTTTATGGCCTCTAACCATTTAAAACATTTGAGTCTATATATGGCCTCTAACCATTTTAGGGAATCTGGGTTTCGTCATAGCTTTCTTACAAGTCACAAACTCATTAATCTACATGATAATAGTTTGACTGCAAGTTTTAGGTTTCTTCACTATTTAATAGAAGAATCTCATAGTTTCATTGACCTGATCTCTATGTTTCTTCACTATCTAATAGAAGAATCTCATAGTTTCAGTGACTTGAATTCTATGCCTACTTGGGTATAGAACATCAAACAATAGAATATCAATAGCCACTTGAAAGTCCTTTGAATATTCTGTTCTCCTTGAAGCACTTGTAAAGTCTTCTAAGAGATGTCTATTCTTTAAAGCCACTTCTAAAGTCCTTAAAGAATAAGTTCGGATTTTCTGAAGCACTTCGAAAAGCCTCCGGAATGTCCGTTTATGTTTGTTGTTCGCCTCGAAGACTTTCGAGGTCTATTTTCTCCCACTTGTCATTTTGGAAACGAATCTCCAAAAGGACATTATTTCGAGCAAACAAACATTATGTTCTCAAAAATTCGTGGTAGAAACAATACCCTTGTGTCTCATTTGAATAAATCACAATGAAACATATATCTATACTTGGGCCTTAGTTTGTTGAATAACAAACACTAAGCTCCCACTGAGTTTAGGAACTCTTTAGATATATTATGAAAAGATATTCTGAAATTACTTTTCAATAGCTTTGACGAATTTGGTTTAGTTTGGTGGTAGTTGAGCATTTTGTTTTAGAAATTATAGGAAAAGTCTTTATGATTCATCATTGATCGAATCAAGTACTAATTGACTTCGATCATTCCAACGTAGATATGCCATATCTTATGGAGCTAGATTGTGAAATTACAACACACAATCATTGATGATCATATTTGGTCTCAAGTAATCATCAACATGATCTAACCTAGATCTTTATGATTTCTTGCCAAGTGGATTTTATACTTCTGAATCTTTGAACTAGCCAAACAGATTCAACTTATATCACATTTGAGTAAATAAACCTATATTCACTCAAATCCATGTGAAATAATAAAGTCATAAAACCTTTCTTTAGCTTTGAACTCTATCGTCTAGGCGTTCTAACAATAGTTCATATTCTTTGTTACTTTCAACAAGTAAGACTAGCTTGTCTTAAGTTGATCTAGAAATCAACCAACTTTCAAAAAGTCCATCAAAATAGAGCTTATGAATGTTAACTTGTTGATATGGTCTAAGCAACAATGCCAAAGACTAATGGAACTCAAATCAAGGGTTTGATTTGAACCTAGTAAAGTTCTTTAAAGAGTTGTTTGTTTTAATCAAGCATATTGACTCAACCTGTAATTGACCATTTCATTCAAATAAACAAACAAACAAGCATTGTTTTTGTTCTTCTGAATGTGAGTCTTTCTGTGTTTGAAGCAGAAATTTAGGTATGCTGATTATGGAACAAAATAGCCATTAAGTTCCAGCCTTTGAAAGGACTTAAAACAAACTAGATGACCCTACAACTAATGTAGCATTGCCATGCTTCATTTCCCACTTGTAGGTCATTAGTGTATCCTAGCTTCCATTGTTTGAGTTATTACCGAAGTAAGAACCTCAAGCGGTATATGATACCAAGGAAGTTTGATTGCTAGGTCACTTCTCTTTAAACATAAACTTATAGGTAGAAACGGAATCGTAAATTCCTTTCATTTGTTCCTCGTTTTCCTATTTCTTGTACCCTTTCTCATAGTCTTAAGAATTGAATTCTTTAGTGTTGACTTTTATACTTTGTTAGACATGTCCAATGTCACCCCAACAAGGTTCTTACCATTTATTTTATGTTGAATATTAAGTTTCAACTAGATGATCTTACCAGAAGCTTCTAAAGTTCTCTAAGCATCGATCTATTCGAATGTCTAGGGACTAGACTCATTCGAGAATTAAATGGACAAAGATATTAGGTTGTTTAACCATTGGTAAAGCTGAGTGTATTAAACTCAATGCTTTATGATCTCAAAACTACAGTGTATTTTGAATTCACAAGCACCAATTGGTTTGCCATTCGACTTTGATGTTCGAAAACAACCATAAAAGTCGCTATAAGAAACGTACATTTTAAATTTCTCACTTTCTCTCATTTCCGTGAATCGTTCTTGGATTCACTACCAATCGAGGAAATTTACTGTTACCTTTCTAAAAGGATTTACTGCAGTGCAAGATATTTAATTATAAACAATAATTAAAACATACATTGAAGCATGCAAAGTCTAAACATTTATCATGAATAATAACTTGAAAATCAAAGCAATCATGCAATTTCAACAAGTCATTAGCATTTTATTCGAATTATGTGTTCCGGCAGGTGTGAATAAAATGATTCCAAGACCCTAAAACCATTGAAGAATTAAGCACAGTTTGTCGACTCAATTCTAAAACATTTTAGGTAAGCAAAAGCCTTTTGCTAATAGTCTAGAAACTACTCTTGGTTGATAGGTACGTCTAAGAACTTATTAGCTAAACCTATCGATTTTGCCACGACATAAAAGGACTCCTTACTTATATCGTTGAGTTTCACCAAAACTAACATGTACTCACAATTATTTGTGTACCTTGCCCCTTTAGGACCAATAAGTAACACCTCGCTGAGCGAAAACTATTACTAGATTGATGTAAAGGATATCCAAGCAAGTGTATATTTTGGCATGGCACCTTTTAACTCAATTTTTAAGTTTGGAACTTAAGGCTCTTACTATGTTGGTTAGATTTTAAGTGAACTAAAATCCTTAATCATGCAACATAATCAAGCTTTTGATCTCATGCATTTTAAGACATATTTAAACGCAATAAATAACTTAAAACATGCATAAGATAAATGTGATCTAGTATGGCCCGACTTCATCTTGAAGCTTTTACTTCAAAGTCCGTCTTGAAAATCTCCGTGGGAGGCATCATTTTCTTCAAATAGGATAAGCTATAATTAAAACTAATTACAACTATTTGATGGTACGCAGACCATATTTGAATTGAAAAACAACTTTGGTACTTTAGACCAATTACATTCAAATTAATGGTACGCAGACCATATTTTCTATCCTATTTGGGCCATACTAGTCACTTCATAACCTGCAAAACAGTACATATACAATATATACCATTCCCCCATTCATTATCATGAATGGCCCACATAGCTGGTTAGTAAAACACATTATGCATCACGTAAACATTTGCAGCAATTAATCAAGGGCACCAATAATCTACCAATTATTCAGTCCTTATTAATTCTAATCAAGTTGTTTTAACCTTAAGGATTCGTAGACCTAATCAAGAGTTTATGACTAAAAAGCGCTCCCACTTAAACCAATAAATTCATATGCTTTACTAATTTTAAACATAAAAATGTATTTCAAGTCTAACCGGAAACATACAAATTTAATTAAAATTTAAAGCCCATATAAATTTATAATTGAATCCAAAAATTTTAATTTGATTTCAGTCGTATTTAAATTAATTCATGATTTTAATTTTAGTAAAATAATTAGAAAAAATAAAATTTATTATAATTACAATATTCAAAATTAAAATCCAAGAAATAATTTAAATTATTAATTTTAAAATTAATTAAAATTACGTAAACTGAAAATTTCAAATTAAACATTCAAAACGATCGTAATGCAAACACCCTACGCATCGCACGCCCATGGGCCACACGCACACAGCCATCGCTGGCCTTGTGCGCGCAGCCCATGCGCTCGTCGCATAGCTGCTGCATCTACCCATCGCAAGCCATCGCACAAGTTGGTGCTCGCTGCGCGCGCGCCAGCGCTCGATGCACGCGAGCCATCGCTCGCTGTGCGCGCTCGCCAGCGCTTGCTGCGCGCGCTCCAGCGCTCGATGCACGCGAGCCATCGCTCGCTGTGCGCGAGCCATCGCTCGCTGTGCGCGAGTAATTGCTCGCTGCGCGCGATCGACGCTGGGCGCAGCGCTCGTGGCACGCGAGCTTGCGCTCGCTGCGCGCTAGGCTGCGCGCGCTTGCGCGAGGCAGTGCGCGTTGTGGCGCAGCTCGCTTGCTGCCCACACGTGACTGCCGTGCCTTGCCTTCGCCCATGCCCATTCGTCCATAGCTCGTGGCCCACGACACAAGGCAGGGCTGCTGCCTTGTGCTCGTGCACCATGCCCTTGCTCATTGCATTCGTACCGCACGGGCGACGAGCTCCCTTGCTCGTCGTCGCATGCCCGCACTATACAACACCCCTTAAGGGTAACACAAAGCGTCCATTGCTTTGTGCGTGCAAGTTATATGAACGAATCGCATAAAAATTTAAAATTTATATTTAAAATTAATGACAAATTAATAAATTAATATTAATTTCATAATTTTAGGGCGAAAAATCAAAAATTTATTATTCAATTGATTTCCGATTATCATGGATTCAAGCCTAGGTCATAAAAATTTAAAATTTATCATAAATTTACAATTTTTATGGTGGTTTTTAATCATAGGTTTCTAATTAAATTATAATTAATTATGAAAATCAAATTAATTCTAAATTATTCTAATTTTCAACTAATTAATCATAATTACAAATTAGATTGCATAATTAACAAGGCTAGGCATTCAAACTTGTTAAACATATACAGTAGGTCAATAAAAAATTCAAGATTTATCAACAAGAATCGCAAATATTTAATTTAACATCTTAAATTTACGAAATTTTGCATTCGAAAAACTAAAACCTTCGAAAAGTCATAGTTAGGCTTCAAATTTGAGAATTCTGGGTTCGGTAGAAAATTTTTGTCAAAATTTTAGAATGCCTTTTACATGCGGAATTGACACAAAAATCACTCGATTTGGATGAGTAACGAAGAAACTGCCGAAAAACTGCGTACGTATAATTAAATAAACGCAATTTGCAATTAATTAACAATTACGAAAATTAATCACCCCTTTTAATTCTTGCAAATTTGTAATATTTAACCATGTTCATGCAATTTAGATTATGAAAATAATAAGAGGCTCGTGATACCACTGTTATGTTATGATACATATGACAATTCATAAATCATGCGGAAACAACCATTAAGCCAGGAATACATATTATTTACACATAATCATTTAGCATAGTTTAGATGCATACTCTTTGTTGCGTGCCTTCCCTAGCTGCGCCCGAACCGAACAAGAACAAGTCTTTAGGACTCCAAGTGTCGTCCCTCCGTAGATAGTCCACAGCACGTCCGGATCCGCCTTAAGATTGACCAACTAGAATCGCCCCTAAGGTACTATAAATTTTCGGCACTTTTGAGCAAGATGTGTGACTGAATTTTTCTCTCAAAAACTCACTTTGAATACTTGAATAACTCGTTATAAATTGTGAACCCAGGCCACATATTTATAGGGGTATGGAAAGAGAATCGGAATCCTATTAGGATACGAATTAATTAAATTAGAATTATAATAAAACTCTTATTTAATTAATTTATCAAATAGAATTAGGAATTTAATCATTAAACGAATTCTTCACGTTTTAGGTTTCGTATGCGAACACAAACACTTACGCGAGCATGACCCGCAAGCGTGCAGGCCATGCCCGCGCACAGCCCACACGGCCGCACGGCCCACGCGAGCTACAAGCCCACGCGAGCTGCAGCAATGCTCGCAGCCCACTGCTCGCAGCTGCGCGCGCTGCGCGCGCTGTGCGCGCTGCCACGGCCTGCTGGGCCTGGCCTTGCGCTGGGCCTGGCGTGGCCTTGGCTGTTCGTGTGGCGCGCTTGGCTTGCTGGGCGATGGCCTGGCTTCGTGCTGGGCCCTCGTCCGGCAGGCCTCGTCCGATGCTTATTCGTACGATACGCTTCCGATTAAATTCTCGATTCCGGAATATATTTCCGATACGAACAATATTTAATATTTTCGATTCCGGAATTAATTTCCGTTTCGAACAAATATTTAATATTTCCGTTTCCGGAATTATTTTCCGATCCCGATAATATTTCCGATTCTGACAATATTTCCGTTTCCGGCAATATTTCCGATTCCGGCAATATTTCCATTTCCGATAATATTTCCCGATACGTACCATGTTTCCGTTTCCGGCAACATCTACGACTTGGATAATAGTTATATTTCCGATACGATCCATATTTCCGTTTCCGGCAATATCATCGTTTCCGGAGTATTCATTTCTTGCCTGTGATGATCTCAGCTCCCACTGAAACCAAGATCCGTCGATTCCGAATATCCATAGTTGGAGTATTTAATGCCATTAAATACTTGATCCGTTTACGTACTATTTGTGTGACCCTACGGGTTCAGTCAAGAGTAAGCTGTGGATTAATATCATTAATTCCACTTGAACTGAAGCGGCCTCTAGCTAGGCATTCAGCTCACTTGATCTCACTGAATTATTAACTTCTTAATTAATACTGAACCGCATTTATTAGACTTAACATAGAATGCATACTTGGACCAAGGGCATTATTTCCTTCAATTTTTCCGTACTTTTTTTAGTATTTTCCCTACGGAAGGCTTGGAGCATTGTATGTTTTTGGATTTCGAAGGAGTCGCCACCTGTAGGGGGGGTTTTTTGTGTTCCCGTTTCCTACAAGGGGGGTTGGCACGCGGCGGTTCGTTTGGAGAACCGTTGAATTGTTTTTGCACCTCGAAGGAGTCGCCACCAAACTTTATTTTAGGTCCCGTTTGGGAAAACCGTAAAATGACTCTATTTTTGGATAAGGCCTTGAATCCTTGAAACGGATGGGTGAGATCCGGGCTCGGGAACGAAAATGCTTATTCGTCGAGCTTTAGAAATATTCAAGTACGTTGGCACAACATTGTTTCGAAAATAAACCCTAAGATTAGACTATGTGGGTTTGAAATTTAGAGCAAAATAGAATTTCTAATTGTACGCTGGTCACTTTGCTTTAAAGATTGATTTAAGGAACCTTAGGTCGGTTTGTCCAAAAATATCTTCGTTAAGCGTGATGTAACCTTTGTATTTTGTTGTATTTAGCATGTTGGTGATGAAAGCGATAAAGCACATAAAGCAACATCACAATACTAAATAAAGTGCGGAATTAGTAAATACAAGACCCCCTAGAAAAGGACTAGGGAGTAGGTCTACATTGCCTAGAAATGGACTAGGCAAGTAAAGGTGCGGAATTGAAAGTGCGAAATTGAAATTGCGGTATTGAAATTGCGGTATTGAAATTGCGATATTGAAAGGTGCGATATTGAAATTGCGATATTGAAAGGTGCATAATTGAAATTTGTACTTGGGCACATGAGATTCGAACGCCAAGCGGCTCCTTAAAAATAAGTGCGCCCGACACGAATTCAAAGCCAAAAATCTCAACTTGGGAGAGTTTGCTCAACCCAAATGTCCTAGATTTTGCATATTGAACTTGAAATTGAAAGCTTGAATATTGAAAGGTTTGAATTGAAAAGATTGAAACTTGGACTTGAAATGATTGAAATTTAATTTGAAGTTGAAATGATCCTAGTTTATAGAGGTAGTTATGAACAACCCTAAACATGGTGGGATCTTTGAAATTTGAAAACTTTAACTTGTATATTGAAAAATGGAGTCTTGAATCTCAAAAGACTAAACCTTTAAATGCGAAAAGGTGTCATCTTTGATTACTCCACACTTAAAGGTGATTCTAGTTCAAAGAGATGAATGTAAACAACTTTGAACATCCTTGAACCTTGAAAGTTTGTATTTTGTATTTAAAATAGTTTGTATTTTTGAAAAAGCATGTGTGATTGTTGCAAGAGGTTTTTTTTATGGCAAAAAAAAAACACCAACTTGCTAATCATTTGAAATCAAAATAGCATGATTGATTGAAATGGGATTCGGATTTACCTAGTTAGGCTTAGGCACGAGCTCCCAATTGCTCTTGAGTTTAAGAATTTTTGTATGTGTTTTTGAGGAGTTTTGAAGTTTGTATTGAGAGGAGTAATGTCGAAATTACGACGTTGTATGTATTGTGCTCCCCCTTTTTTCGATGGAAATGAGAGGTATTTTGTAACGCCCCAACTTCTAAACAACATTAATTAGGTTAATTATCTTTAATTAGCAGCGGAAACCCTAATTTAGTCGAAGCGTCACATGCCGTATCTCCCTCGTGGGAAATACAAGGCGACATAACCTTTTTTAAATTACTACATAAACTTTAATAATAAATACTTCTAGCATTGATTAAACATTTATATTAGAATCTAACTCAATACTTGAAAATAACCTTAGAGTTTAGTTAATACATCCATTATTACTCGTGAGACATAATTATCTTTACTAAACAGCGATCTTGAAGTTGATGGTTGCATCCTCACTCTAAGACATCCCATGATCTTCTTCGTACCTAAAACAAAAGCAACATCGTGAGCCGAGGCCCAGTAACATACTACCCTAACAGCGTAAACTCATTTCAATTCATTTTATTTACTTTGCAATCAGGGAGAATAGAATATAGTAAATCACATTCATAAAATCATCATAATAAAACATCATTTATAACTTGAAACTTTAGTAGTTCCCATTATCTTTCATAAAATCTTCATTTTACTTGGTAACTGACAAGTTAGCCTTGCGGGACGTCTCCCACCTTGCGATAGTCCTCAAGGAGCACTCTCCCTTGTTGGACATACGCCCGTACCTAAATAGTTTCTTTTTTTTTAACTTACGGTAACCCTCAAGGACCACTCTCCCTTGTTGGGTGTCTCGCGGTACGGCGGTACGTGCACGACCTAGAAATAGTAACCCCACTAACTGCCAGAACCGGTTACACTTGTATTTATCATGTTTTGTATCTTATTAGTAACTCATAGACATCGTTCTTATAAAATCATACATAAACATGCTTGAATATAATCATCATAAAACATACTTTGTAAACACATTTCATATCCCACAATCCAATAAAACACATCATTATAAACATATTTCATAAACTCATAAAACACATTTCATAAGGGGATTGTGGGTGTTAGCAATAGATGTTACCTCAACCGTAGTTTATACTTCATGTTCGATGGACCGTTCTTCCTGAGCTCCAAAAATCGATTATCCTTGTAATTTGTAGATTGACCCATTAATAATTTTACAAATATACAATTTATAAAACTCCTTTAAAAGTACTCTTGAATATTATTACTAGTAAAACATTATAATTATTATTATTATTATTAACAGGAATATTTCGAAAGTAATTACTTTACTTCCAAAAGTAATACCATATAAGTATAACTTACCCAAATTTAGAGGATAATAGGAAGGTTGACTTTATCTTAGGAATTTGGTGACCCACGTACTATACAATATTACTCTAGTTGGTAATTGGTTTACACATTTAAACACTCAACTTTTGTCTACACGAAACAGAGAAGAACAGTGAAGTGGCATTTGCGTGAGGTGGCATCGGCACATGGGTGGAAGTAGGTGGTACTCGTCGAGGTTGGGTGGTCGGAGTTTCACGGAGGTATCAAGGTGCCTCCGGTGAGGTGGTGGTTCTGCACCGTGACAGCAGCGAGGATAGAGGAGGGGTACATCATGATCATGAGTTCGGGTGCGGTTTCGAGATACTACAATTTATACTTATTACTTTTGGGTCGTTAGTTCTTAGAGAGTAGATTGTGATGTTGGTGACGGTGGAGGCAGAAGGTGGTGGTGGTTCGGTGGTTCGTACCGCAGAGGAGGGAGAAAGAGGGACTAATTTCGGTTTTCGGTTTTGGTAACGAAATGCTACAAGCTTGTTGTTTTTGGTTAGAAGTCATACATGGTGGTTAGGGGGTGAGAGAAGGTTAATTACTAGAGTGGTGTTTTGGTGGCAGTATGAAGGTAGAGGCAGCTACGATGGTGGTGGTGCATAGAAACAGAGGGTATTTTGGAGGATTTTCATAGCTAATTACATGTGTGTTCTTGCTTGATATGGAGAATGATGGCAGCATACTTGGGTATTTGTAGGGGATTATAGGTGACGAGAAACGTAAGGGATGAGCTAAACTTTAATGGTTTTGGCAAAACCTCTAAATCAATACCATGGAAATTACATGAGGGGAAGAAGAAATCGGGTAGTCTACAATTGATGAGTAAGCTCATATTGGTGAGTTGCTTATGACATTTGTCAAGAAATATTGTCCTTTAAGGTTTTACACTTACACGTAAAAGTCTAGAGGAGTAAGGAGGAAGTAGGGGATGACCTTGTAGACCAAGAAAATGAATTTGGACAGAAATAAGGAGAAAAGGGAGTCAAAATAGTAAGAAAAATTTTCTACTCATTCACTTGATTGACACGTGAAAGAGAAGCAAAAGAGGAGTATGGATTTTGGCTTTTGAGTGAGCATGGGTATTTCTAAAATTTTATAATACTAGGTAAATTTCAGAATTTCGGTTGTTAATGATGTTAAATACGGGCTTAGATTAGTCGTACATTAGACAATTAAATTTCGAAAATGATTTTCCAATAAACATCACAATATTAAATTCGTAAGTCGCAAAAATAATACTACTAGTAATCTATATTTTATTTTATTTTAATATTAGGACGTTTTTAAGCAAATAAAATACGTTTTGAAAATGCGGGGTGTTGCATCCTTACCCCTTAGAAAAAGTTTCGTCCTCGAAACTTAAAAATTAAACACATAAAATGATTGTTGAAAATCGAAAACATTCGAATAAAAATATGATATTTATTTTAAAACCAAGATCTCACAATTTTATTTCAATTCCGACAATGTCTAGCCTTCATTCCGCCATCTTCTTTCATGACTCTGCTTCAACTCGAGACCTAGAATCGAAGAGTAAAGAATACAAAAGGGGCAAAATTATATGTTGATCCTTAATCGTCATTAAGGTCAATTACATTCCGCCATCGTCTTTCGTATCTCCACTTTACTTCATAAAATAGGATCGGGGAGCAAAGAACATAAAAAGGGGCAAACTTGTTAGCATAGACTAGGCTCCCATTTTATTGAAAATGCGGGGTGTTGCATATTTATAGGTAGGAAATGGTGCAAAACGCCAGCACACGCCAGCGCTGGGCGCTGCTCACGTGGCCTAAATGCCGCCAAAAAGGACGGAAAGATGCCGTCCTTGATTTGTCATGTATGGGCGTACCTTCGTACGAATAGTACGATGTTTGGCGTGTAGTGTTTTCTTGGAGGTTAAGACTTGAATTTGCATCTAAAACCAAGCCTTTCTCGGGTTTTTGAATTCCGATTTTACGGGGCGGGGCCCGGCATGCTCGTTTTTGTGGGTCGGCGCCCGAATTTGACTTGCCTTATATGATTTTGAGTAGAAAAGGCCTAGTAAGACCAATGGGATGGTCAACTAATTGAGATTGATATTGGATTTTGAAATTGGATTTTGGAAGTTGTATTTTGTACCGAGTTCCGGGAGGGGAACGGTCTCGTGGATTGGATTTTGGACCTTGGATTTTGGACGTGATCTTAGCAATTGAGATTTCTGCCTGGAGGTACTCCAATCGCCTAACAAGGATAATGGCATCGTCATCATCCCAAAGGGGAGACACAAATTAGGTGTCTACAGAAGCCCCCACTTTGATTGAGCGTTCGGTTAGGAAAGCGCAAGTCAAAGTATTTCGAAAGGGACGGAGAATGGTCAAGATGTTCTGCAATCGAGACCACTCTTTGTACACCGGTACCTGCATAAAACAGGCGTCAGAAAAAGGATAGAGTCTACCTCGGTGCGGTTGGTGATGACTCCAATTTGTACTTGTATTTTTCCGCCTTCAGTTCAGGACGAAGTTTGGCGTGGAAAATTTGAATTTTTGAAGCTTGAATTTTGAATTTTGACACCCGGAGTTAATCCGCTGGGATGTGTTTTGCTGGGGATAAGAGCTTTTTACTGGCCCTTAAAATCTTGAACTTCGACTGACTTTCCCGGAGCTTGGGTCCGTTGGGAGTTGGGCGCCTGAGTCGTTGTATTTTTTGGACTTTGTATTCTTGAAATATTCATCTGTTTGTACTTGGAGATACAGGTGTATACCCGTATTTTTGATGGATGGTTCGATGCGATGTTTGATGCTTGGTGCGGAAGACCGTAACAGCAAAGGACGTGCAATTAGCACGGGAGACCGTGTGCGCTGCAGACCTGCGCATGCAGCAGGTCAGCCCACGGCGCTGGGGCGGTGCCCGGCGCTAGGTTGCACTATATAAGTGCCCCTTTGCCGTGCCATTTTGAGGCACATTCACTTGAAATTCTTGCTTCTTTTCTCTCAAAGGTCGATTAGCTTCTCCCCTTGGTCTTCTTCTTGCCTTGTCCATGTAAGTTTTTCATGTTTTTGCTTATGAAATAACTCTAGGATTGCATGTAGTGTTGATTTTCTCGTACTTTGAAATCATGCTTGTATGCTTAAGCTTCTTGAATCTTGTAGAAAACTGTTTGATAACCACTTGAACTTGAACTGTTGGAACTTGTACTTTTGAATTTTTGAACTTGTATCTGCTTCGGCACGGATAGCCTAGGCGTTGATGTAGAACTTGAATACCTGCTTCGGCGTGGATAGCCTAGGCGTTGGTGTAGGAATTTGAATACCTGCTTCGGCGTGGATAGCCTAGGCGTTGGTGTGAACTTGTGCCTTGAATTGGAGGTCCACTGGGATTTTGTTTTGAATTTTTTTTTGACTTTGTTTAGGCTAGTATAGGATAGCCCCCAGTTTAGAATTTTGACTCTTTGTATGCTACTTGATTTAGTATGCCTCGTCACACTCGGAGAAAGCTCGCTGAATCATCTGTGGTTCGAGCTGCTGAGGAAGACGTTTCGGATGATGAAGCGGCTGCAATATATGCGCCAGGTGGGGGTATGGTTCCCCGAGATGCGCCTGCTTTCCCTGGTGCTGGTTGGACCCCTTCTAACCTGGTGTTTCGGCCGGATTGGCACTTATCTCAGCGGCCTCGCGCTGGCATGGTGAGTCTTGTACTGTGTTTTGAATTTGTACTTTGTAATTGTATAGGTCTTGCGCTAACTCGTTCACCTGTAGGCCGATGGGAAGCCGTTCCGTACTTACTGGTCCTTGGTGGAGGTTCAGAGGGCCTTTAAAGCTCTCCGTGCTGATGCAGAGGCTATGGAAATTTGGTCGCAGATGGGCCTGGCCGATTTCTGGCGCACCATGGGAGGTTCCCCGAGGAGAACGGGGATTAAAAATTGTTTGTGGGCCTTGTTAGAGCTGTGGTGGGATACCACCAACACTTTCCACATGGCATGGGGAGAGATCACTGTTACCCCTCTTGAGTTTTCTATGATTACAGGTCTTCCTTTTCCTGAGAGGAATGTGACCTTTGATTCTGAGCTGACGTGGCGCTCGGCCGCTGCTAGGGACTTGCTCGGCCCTGTTGTTGATTTGTCAGAGGACGACTCTCACGATTTTGTGACGGTGCTTGTGGATGCTATCTGTGGTGAGGATGTGTCCGCGGAGCAGAGGGTTAGGCTTTTCCTCCTTGTCTTAGTAAGCAGAGTGATTGCCCCGAGTAGGAACAGTCGGGTGCATATTAGCTTCTTGTCCGCTCTGAGGGACTTGAGAGCTGTCTCGAGTTATAACTGGGGTGGTTTGGCATATAACCACCTCTTGTATGAAATGGGGCGGGCCTCCCGGACTGCACTGGGGAGTGACCCGAGCATGGCTGCTCTGTGGAGCGTGCTGGAGGTATTCGAGACTCCTTGTACTTTGTACTTTGTACTTTGTATTTGTATGCTTGTATCTTGAACTTGACTGATGTTTTGTTTGTTCCTTGAAAGATTTGGATCTATGAGCACTTTCCGACTTTGGCGCCGGGGCGTACTAGAGATGCGGCTTACCCGTATGCTGCCTCTTGGATAGGAGCAGTGCGCATTGGTGCGTCCCTGGCGGCTTCTCGCAGAGCTTGGAGAGTTTTACCTACTGATAGGGTAATATTCTTGTACTGTTTTGCTTTCTTGTATTCGTATTTATACTGTTGCTTGAGTTGTCTATTTTGTAGGTGGTATGGCGTCCTTTTGCCAACGCGGTTGTACCTGCCTCAGCTGCTCGTGCCCATTTCCTGTCTGGGCGGCGGGTTTTACTTCCAAGGGTGTACCGCTATATGTGGTATCTGGGGGAGCGAGTGTCCCTTCAACGCCATTCAGGGGATAGGCTTGTCCCCAAGGATCCGCTGGAGTCCATGCTGGCGTTGGATGAAGAGTTGGCCCGGCTCTATGCGGAGGCTAGGGGCGATGGTGTTTGCCGCTCTTGGAGGGAGTTTGTACACAGGAAGGGGACCTATGACGACTTCCTGAAGAGGCTGGCTCCACCAGTACGCTTCGTACTGCCGGTGAGCTTTTGAACTTTGCATTCTCGTATTCTTGTATTCTTGTATTCTTGTATTGATTGTATGATTGTATGATTGTATGTAGGAGGAGGAGGTTGATCCTGAGGACATTCCTCATGCTGATAGGATCCTCCGCTATGAGAACTCGGACGGGGAAGAGGTGGTGGAGACCATTCCTTGGGCTTCTCCTCAGCACCGGAAATCATATGATGCTGTACCTGAGCATTACGCCCCTGTAAGTACTGTTGCATTTTGGAAACTGTTTGTAACTTTGCATGGGAAATTGATCTTGAACTTTGTATGGAGGCGCCTCGGGCGAGAGTGCGTCGCTGGATGCTCTTGCTTGACTCTTGGAAGAGGCAGTGCGCAAAGCTGACCCGGAAGCTTTCTGGCCGGAACAGAGAGGTACGTCACTTGATCTTGAAACTTGTATACTGGAAATTCCAACTGGGAAATTGACTCTTGAAGTTGTATCTTGTATAGGAGCGTCGTCGAGACCGTAGAGACTCTGTTGACAGGGAGCCTCATGCGGAGACGTCCTTGGGACAGGAAGGACCAAGCTTGGAGCTGGGACAAGGGTCCAGTGCTGGTGCTCATCAGAGGCATTCTGATGCTGAGTGGGGAGCTTCCCCTTTTGTACACACTAGTGGAAAAAACCCCTGTTGTAGCCCCCTTGTTGAGGGGGGCATATATAAGCGAGCCACAATAACCACTTAGTTAACGCGGGTCAAATGTTTAACTAACAGGTTGGGGCGGGCTTTTGTGGTATTCGCTTCTATAGAGCCAGTTGAAGGGGGCTTTTATTTGCCCGCCTCAATAGACACCCGTCTAAAGGGGCGGGCTTCCCTTTGTTCGCTTCAACAGGTCTTCACAAAATTTTAAACACTTAAAACACGTACAACGCTATGACCGCCAAACAGATAAGATTTTAGAATCCTTTCAAATCTCTATTCCAACGCATCACCGGCGAGTTCGCACCGCTCCTCACCGCGCGGCTCCACCACCACCACCACCTTCCTCGCCTCCTCTTCCATAGTACGTAGTTGCCCCCGACCGTCGTCTTTCCTATCTCCGACTTTGTTTCACGCAATCTGTCAAGGTTAGTTTATAATTGATTCTTGTTTTGCTTGGTCTTAAAATTCAGTTTTCCTTCAATTAGTTGAGCATAATGAGTTGATTATGCAGAGAATTTAGGCTAATGTTCCAATATTAGATGAATTTACAAAATAGGGTTTGATATTTGTGGTTTTTCTAGTTCAGTTACAAAATAGGGTTTGATATTTGTGGTTTTTCTAGTTCAATTACAAAATAGGTTTTGATATTTGTGGTTTTTCTAGTTCAAAATAGGTTAGTTTACTAAAGCATTTAGATGCAAGGCCACCTGGTAAGTTTTCGAAGCTTCATCAGTAATTTGTGCTATAGTATTCTGGTCAACCAAAGCGGTGTTTTATTTTACCCCTTTTTCGACACTTTCAAACAGACGTTCTTGTATTACAATAAACTAAATCAAACATCTAGCTGAATTCCCCTTTGGCCCTTACGGAGTAGTAGTTAAGTTAGTTGTCTCCGTAGTCAAGGATCTATTAGAAACAACCATTTCGCAGTAATAAGACATCAGCAAAAAGTGTGTTTCTGCAAGAATTAGTAGGCTGCAGACATCTGACCCATCAGAACAGACTACGCGCGAGACTCATTTGAGGCACTAGAGTAATTGTACAATATGATAGGCTAGAAGGTCAACAAACAAAAACCTATAGATTTGGGTTGTAAACTTGTAACTTGTATTGTTGGTAAGGTTACTGTATATAGGCATTTGCTAACTGATACATATGTGAAACATTTCCAGATATATAAGATGCCAAAAGATAGAAATATAGTGCATCCGTTTACTAAGATTTCAGCTTCCAACAGAAGCTTAATGAATGATCAACACATTTCATTTAGTGGCCTTCTATAGAAACATCCTACTGTCCTAACAAGATGTGCTATAGTTTGTTCATTAGTTACTGCCAGTTTTGGACCTTCGGGAAAAAAATATTGAACCGGGGATAAAAAGGGGAACTTTCATTGCTGAATTATTGATTGAATACTTTGCTTCCATTGGCTGTTGATGAACCTTGCATATTGTTCCTTCCAAAAGCATATTTTTGGGATTAGATAGATAAAACATATTCCTGTTTTGTTTGCGTTTTACTACAAGTGCAACAAGTTCTAGTATTGCCAGGTTCAACGAGTTCTCTTTTTGGTTGAATATTGTGTGTATCCTTTTTCAGCTCACTGTTTAATTTCATTTCTAGGTCCATTATAGTATCTTCCTACATAGCTGTATATCATGAAGCAGAATCTCGAGGAATCTGAAACTTTATATACTTGTGTGCTATTCTAAATACATGTTTTATCTGGTGCAGGCACTTGATAAATCGCAGCTTGGAGCCCTTCTTCGTCAAAGAGGCGAAAAGCTTGATTCACCAGGTCTGTAATCATATACGTTGAGAGTATCTATGATCTGTTATTCATAATTAGCCTTTTTTACACCAAATTTTATTTTGCTTTACATGAAGTGCTTGAAAATGGGGAAAATTGGAGTGTGGGACAACGAAAACTTGTTTCATTGGGCCGTGCTTTGCTTAAGCAGGCAAGAATACTTGTTCTTGATGAAGCCACTGCTTCTGTTGATACAGCGACAGATAATCTTATCCAGACTCTAATAAGGGCAGAGTTCAGGGACTGCACAGTTGTGATGATAGCACACAGAATACCAACAGTTATGGATAGTGATTTTGTGTTGGTCCTCAGTGACGGTAAGTGTGGGGATTCCTTGTTTTTTGTTTTTGGTCTATATTTCTTAATTGTTACCCTTTTTTTTCTTGCAAAACTATCAGGGGATTTCATGATTAGAATGCATGCATTGTCTTTGAATCCCCACCGTATTGGCCTAAGAAGACAAAATCCCATGTACTCCCCTCCCCAAACAGAGGCTTTTGCTTTGATTTTTCCAACCGTCTGCTTCAATGCTCATGATTCGTGAGTGTCGTAGAACTCACGATGCATTTCATGCATTCCCATGTAATTTATGATTTGTTTCCAAATCAGTGTGCTCAACAAGTCGGCGCCCGCGAGTGTGGCTATTACATTATGAAGTTCATGCATGAAATAGTCACGTTACACCATAACTCTGATGAGCGGTTAGATAATGTTCGTTCTTTTACCATATGTTAGTTGAACTACTAATACTAGTACTTGTACGTAGTAGAATTCTTAATTTACAAGTAGCATTACTTATCATGTTACTTATTTCAGGCTTACACTCCAAGAAATGCGCCTTATACCGATGAGGAAATAGATGTGGTTCGTGAGCAATGGGCTAAGTTTTTTACAACCGAGTATTTATTTACTTAGGTTGTTTAGACACAAAGATGGAAGCGTTTATATCTTCATGGATTTGGTAAAGTTCTTTAATTTTTCCATAATTACAAGTCTGCTGGATTTGCTAATTTATTGCTTTGAATACTAATCTGTTGGTCTTGCTGCTGCTGTGAATACTGATCTGCTGGTCTTGCTACTGAATACTAATATGCTGGTCTTGCTGCTGCTGTTGTGATTTACTGATATGTTGCTAATTTATTGCTTTGAATACTAATCTGCTGGTCTTGCTGCTGCTGTGAATACTAATATGCTGCTGTGAATAATTGACCTTATCATAAATCTATTGATGTGTATGAATATTATGCTACAAGCCGTTTTTGAGTCTGACATGCAAAGGCCATTTAATACAAGTTGTGTTCAGGAAATTCCAAATGTTTGAACTCTGAAATCAATATATAGGATAGGTGAAGAACTGAGAGCAATGAAGAGATTGATGAGAATGTTTTTTCTAACCCATTTTATCTGAAAGAAACTCCCCTTGTTCTGGATTGAGAATGTGTAAAGCCCTAGCTTTACTCTCTCCTGCAGACACAAGAACCACGGTAGCAACACCCAAATACAAGGCTAAACAACGAGACCAAGAACAAAACAAATAGGAGAAGGGGAATTCGGTTGATTGGCTCTTTAACTCAGATCAGAACTGTGCAGTTCTGTGCACTGATCTGCGTGCCTCAACTTTGAACAAAACAAATAGGAGAAGGGGAATTCGATTGATTAGGTGACAAGTCTCTTTAACTCTCTATAATTTTTTGAATAACTTTCTCTTTCCTCTCCACCTCTACTTATACTACTTGGCTGTTTACAACCATTAATAACTGCTACAATTCTGCTTGTCAGGTAGTGCCGTAGTGGTAACGGTCTTTAGAATTTCACTTTTGCTCAGTTGAATTCCAATTAGTTCAGTTTAACTTAACACTAATATAGTCCATTTTTCGATAAGTTCAGGTTGGCCTCAGCTGATCTTAAGATATACTGTCGGTGATCTATGCCCACGTATTGTGGTGCTAACTATAGCAGATTGGTAAACTATGGCAACAAATCAAGGAAAAAAATATTATCATTTTGTGTGCTAACTGTTTCCTTCGTACTTGCTTGGTCCGTCATTGTGTTGAATTGTTTTATCTGTTTGAATTTGCAAAATTGTAGAAATCAAATTATGTGGCAGCCTCCTCCTGTTTTCTTTCTTTTTTCTAATTTATTTCTTTATTGAGGTGGTTAAAACATCACAGTTTTTGTTGTTTTTACAGCTTGTTTTGAGTACTGGAAGCGGTGTTAATGGTTTCACTCTAGATCCATCTCCTTGGAGAGTATATTTTAACTCATCCAGACATCAAGGTAAGGACACTTCCTGATTAGAACTAGCTAGAACAGATTGTTGTTACAGTGAGGAATCTATTCACTTAGCTCGTTATTGTCTTTAACTTTAGCAATTTCACAGCACAGTCAGTCCAAGGAAGTATGAGAAACTTCGGGTTTCATATATATCATCATCAAATTTTGGTTGATAGATTATCTGTTACTCACTTTAAGTTTTCTGAATGTACGAACCAGAACCGCTCATTTCCTTTCCTAATTTTCTTTCTTTGGAATCACTTATTGAACTCTCTCTCTAAAGTCAGCTTTAAAACATAGTAACAAGTACACCAGGAAACAATATTTATGCTTCCAAAAAGTAAGCATATGCTGAATATGTTCGTCCTATGTCTTCTGTAAGCTTCTTCCACTTTCTTTAAATTGATTAGCCCCTTCTCTTGACCTGCACCACCTGTAAACAAGAGTGGCAGGTTTTCGGCTCTAATTGCATATGATCTAAAATGACATTTAAGGCTCATAGGATCGTTATAGGTCATATTTAGGCTAAAATGACATTTCCGCTCCCAACTTTGAACTAAAGAAGCTAAGGACTCATTTGATTCTTATTACATGACTAATATGCATAGTTTTAACTTTCTAAAACTCATTCGACTCTACGTATGACATTTAAGGCTCATAGGATCGTTATAGGTCATATTTAGGCTAAAATGACATTTCCGCTCCCAACTTTGAACTAAAGAACCTAAGGACTCATTTGATTCTTATTACATGACTAATATGCATAGTTTTAACTTTCTAAAACTCATTCGAATCTACGTATGCACATTTAAGGCTCATTGGGTCGTTATAGGTCATATTTAGGCTAAACTGACATTTCCGCTCCCAACTTTGAACTAAAGAACCTAAGGACTCATTTGATTCTTATTACATGATTAATATGCATATTTTTACCTTTGTAAAACTCATTCTAATCTACGTATGCACATTTAAGGCTCATTGGGTCGTTATAGGTCATATTCAGAGCTAAAATGACATTTCCGCACCCAACTTTGAACTAAAGAACCTAAGGACTCGTTTGATTCTTATTACATGACTAATATGCATACTTTTAACTTTCTAAAACTCATTCGAATATATTTATGCACATTTAAGGCTCATTAGGTCGTTATAGGTCATGTTTAGAGCTAAAATGACATTTCCGCTCTCAAATTTGAACTAAAGAACCTAAGGACTTATTTGATTCTTATTACAAGATTAATATGCATATTTTTAACTTTATAAAACTCATTCCAATCTACATATGCACATTCTAAGGCTCATTGAGTCGTTATAGGTCATATTTAGAGCTAAAATGACATTTCCGCTCCCAACCTTGAACTAAAGAACCTAAGGACTCATTTGATTCTTATTACATTATTAATATGCATATTTTTAACTTTCTAAAACTCATTCGAATCTATTTATGCACATTTAAGGCTCATTGGGTTGTTATAGGTCATGTTTAGAGCTAAAATGACATTTCCGCTCTCAACTTTGAACAAAAGAACCTAAGGACTTATTTAGTTCTTATTTCATGATTATTATGCATATTTTTAACTTTATAAAACTCATTCCAATCTACGTATGCACATTTTAAGGCTCATTGAGTCGTTATAGGTCATATTTAGAGCTAAACTGACATTTCCGCTCCCAACTTTGAAGTAAAAAACCTAAGGATTCATTTAATTCTTATTAACTGATTAGTATGCATATTTTTACCTTTCTAAAACTCATTCCAATCTATGTATGACATTGAAGGCTCATTGGGTCGTTATAGGTCATATTTAGAGCTAAAATGACATTTCCGCTCCCAACTTTGAACTAAAGAACCTAAGGACTCATTTGATTATTATTACATGACTAATATGCATATTTTTAACTAGCTAAAACTCATTCGAATCTATTTATGCACATTTAAGGCTCATTATGTCGTTATAGGTCATGTTTAGAGCTAAAATGACATTTCCGCTATCAACTTTGAACTACAGAACCTAACGACTCATTTGATTCTTATTACATGATTAATATGCATTAGATCTGTCTAAATTAGAGCTGTTCCACCAACTAATTAATCATGGTTTGACAGGCATCAGCTTTCGTGGACACTTGAATGCTCACAGAGCAATTAGAAGTACATGTTTAGCTGCATGGTTTTCAACAACTTAATTATCTCTATAGTCTGCAACTATATGTTTTTATGCTTCAGTGGAATGTAAAGATAATATCGTGAGTGTAAACTTTGGTACTCATGTATATTTTCCTTCCATCTTGCAGGGATCGAGTCGATTGGAAGAAATTCAACACTGCCTTAATTAAGGTTTATAATGCATGATCTAAAGGGAGCTAAGTGGCCGGATTAGAGAAATTTGTTAGACTAGCTCTCTAGCCTTTTGTCTTTATTTGTTAATATTAGTTGTAATTTGTTAGACTAGCTAGGTGTTTAAAATTGCAAACGTACGTACTATACGCTTGGGTTACTATAAATGAAGTTAATGTAATGATTTATTTATTAAAAATAAGCAGATTCATACCTTTGCTATTCTGGTATTGATTGGTGTACAGGTTTCAATACTCAATGGAGTATATATCTAGATTTAGGTATTGCTACCTATTTTATATTTTAAAAGAATTTGGAAAAAAAAATTAATGTTGTTGAAGGGGGCTTTTAATGTACGCCTCAACAACATATGAATTATGGTGCCAAGAATACAGGTCTGTTGTGGGGGGCTTTTAAGAAGTGAGCCTCAACAGAGGTGTCTGTTGAGGCGGGCTTTTGAAATGCCCCCCACAACAGGTCCTTTTTTTCCCCTTTGGTTTAGGGCTGTTGAGGCTCACTTTTGAAAGCCCGCCTCAACAGAGTGCCTGTTGAGGCGAACAAAGCCCGCCTCAACAGCTCAGTGAGCTGTTGAAGCCCCGTCTGTCGAAGCGGGCAATGTTCGCCTCAATAAGCCCAAAATGCCCCCCTCAACAGGTAGTTTTTCCACTAGTGACATGTTGACCCCACCAGGCATTCATTTGGAGGTGCTAGCGGTTCACGGCCCTTTGTTCCTCCTTCTGGCTATTACTTCGGAGGAAGTGGTCCTCAACCTTGGGGTGCAGGTTCATGGGCTTGCTATGCGGAGATGGATAGGATGCGCCAGGCTCAGATGTTTGGGTCGTACCCGTATATGCCGATGCCGCCGCCTTATCAGTATTCCTCTCCTTAGCAGGGAGTTCATCGCTCCACTGGCACACTTCGTATCTCGAAGGAGGATCCTAGTACCCCTGGGACGGAGCTGGATCGAGAGCTGGAGCGCCTTAGGAGGCGTAACAGGGACAAGGGGCCTGTGGTTGACATCACCGCTGGTGACGACTCGGACTGACCCTGCATGGTAGCGAGTTCTAGCTTGCCTGGGTTGATTTTGTATATGTTGTATTGTATTGTGTTTGTATGGCTTGAAACTTGAATTTTTTGTATGGTTTGTATTGTTTTGAACTTGAATGGGTTTGTAAAATTTGAAAATTGGCGTTTGTATGTTTGAATGCTTGAAATTGTATGCGTTGTGTGTGCCTTGAAATTTTGTAGCTATATGCATGCATGACAATTTTGCGAAAAATTTTGAAAAAATTTACCCATTTTTTCGGGTGTATGTACCCACTATAAGCCCCCACTTTGACTGAGGTTTTTTGGTTAGGAAAAGCACAAGTCAAAGTATATTCAACTCTTGCTAATGCATATGCAGACTTGACTTAGGACGCCGATCTAGGACTAGAATGCTTGAATTTTGAAAGAAAAAAATTGATCCGAAATCTGCCCGAAGCGTTGATCCAGACTGCTTGAAATTGCGCGGCTTGCGGCTTTGGAATCTTGAATAATGGAGGTTGTACTCTGCTGTCCGAAACACTAAAGAGTGTGTACTCAGAGTCATAAGAGAGGACGGTGGCCCCGTCCTTTGATGCAGGCTCCCTGCGCCTGGCGCGGGCTTGGCTCGTAGCGCCTGTGAGCTGTCGTGCAAGCCAATTCTTTACAAATAGGGAGCATTTCGGATCATTTCTTGTATCAATCCTTCCCTACTATCATTGCATACTGCTTCCTCTCGAAAAGAAAATATGGCTGTGTCCTTTGAAAGTGCCTTGAACTCGTGGCTTGGTTCGATAGGCAAGTTGGAGAAAAGGGAGCTTGATGGCATGCATCTTGGGGTGCTCGTCTCTTTCCGGTTTGTAAAATTGGACTTGCACTTCATTCTTGCTGCTCTGGAGGCTTGGGACCCGAATCATCATGTCTTCCGCTTTGGAAATAATGAGGTATGTCCCCTCCCTGAGGAATTTAGTGCCATATTGGGGTGGCCCTTGATGCTGGAGCCATGCATGCCTAGTGTTGAAGAACACTTTTTCTCGAGTTTTGAAAGGTATTTGAACTTGAAGCCCCCACTTTTGAGTGCTGTTGTATATGGCAGAGGGGTGGATTTGTCCCTCTTTGTCACCTACTTTGCTGGGCTTGATGTTCCCAAAGTTTTCCGCTTGAGAGCCTTGTGTTTTTGTATATTTTCCCGCTTTCTCTTTTCGAAGCAGGGGTTTGGCAATGGCGATGCCTCCCTAATTGAGATTGTAGAGCAGTTTGCTAATGGTCGGGACCCAATGCCGCTCGTGGTTGGAAAAACATTGATGGGCCTTGACATGCTGAAGTCGGACCCTTCTTCATTGCCGTCGGGAAGTCCGGTATTACTCCAAGTAAGGATTTGGAGCCTTCTTTGTATTGTTGAACTTGTACTTGTATTTGAATTTTGAATGTTGAATTTTGAAATGTGCTTCTTGTATACTCCCCAAGGTTTGGCTTATGGAGAGGCTCATGTTGGTGGCACCACCGGAGAACATGGCGAGCTACAATAGAAAAGGATTCACCGTGCGGCCCATGGTGTACGGCCGGCTTTCATTGGATGAGTGGAGATGCGCACTCTCTAGGATTGAATCTTGTATAAGGTGGGTAGTTCCTTGGTGGGGAATTGCTGCTATGAGACATGCCCCTGGTTCTACTGCTTTGAGGGTGCCTAGCCTCACAATGCTGGTCTTCTACTCGCCTGCTCGAGTGATGAGACAATATGGCTTGAAACAGGAGATCCCGGACTGCATGGAAGAGAACCCGAGACCTGTCGTGCTGAATGCAAATCGACTTCAAGTTTGGAGGCGGTATTGGATCGCCAAACCATTCTTGAGTATCCAGTTCCCACCTGAGCCAGTTACTCTGTCTGCGGGGTACATGGTATGGATGAGAGGCCTAGGCCAGAGGGACATTTCTTTCTCAGGACCAACTAGAGTCCGAGGTTCTAGAGCTAGACGTCCTGCATCAACTGACTATGAGGAAGGTGACGGGAGTGTGGCCCGTCCGGTGCTTGACCGTTGGGAATCCAAAGGAGGTTTGTCGTCCTCCCGTCTTGGAAGGCTTGCAAGTTCCTTCTCCCGCCGCTTGGGCCAGGGGAAGATTGATGATTGATTGCGGGAGGAGCCAGGGGATAGTACTCAAGGTGCCAAGACTCAAGAGCATAGTCGCCCGACCCTAGATCTTTGTAGGCTAAATGTGTTTGTAATTGTATTGGAAGGAATTGTGTTTAGAATGTGTTTAGAAGAAGTGTTTAGAAAGATGTGTTTGGAAAATGTGTTTAGGAAGTGAAAAGGCTTTTGAACTTTGCTTCACTTGATCCTAACTTTGTATTTGAATTAGCTTTGAAGGCCTTATGGCCCAAATAAAGAGTTATTGTGTTAAATTCCGCTTGAACATGCTTTGCTTTGAATTGGCACATTTGGAATAAAGACACACTAGTAGAAAAAACCCCTGTTGCAACCCCCTTGTTGCAGCGTACATGTAATAATACGCTTCAACAACCAGTAGGTCAACGCGGGTCAAACTTTATAAAGGGTTGTTGCAGCGTACAAATTAATTGCCCGCAGCAAGAGAGTTTTTTGCAGCGTACAAAGTAAAAGCCCCCTGCAATAGCCCATTTATTTTGCAGCGTACAGATAAAAGCCCCCTGCAATAAAAAATTTTCGCTGCAAAGCTAATTAAGAAAAACATTTCATCTCAAACCTAAGGACCATTTCCACGCTCAGTACTCCCTCTTCTTCCCTCAGCTTTCCCTGCGTACTCTCTCACCTCCTCATTCTTCTTCTTCTTCATCTGCTCTCTTTCTCTCTCTAATTCGTGGTTTTTTGGGTTTTTTGCAAGTAATTGTTGAAATTGGGTGACAATTCGTCTTGGTTTTTGTGAAAATTTGCTCGACTCCTTCTCTCCAAGCATCTGGCCTTCGACCTCAGCCTTCGAACTCAGCCGCCGTCGAACTCAGCCGTCGAACTCAGCAACTCAGGCGTTGCTCGGCCCTGCGTCGCTGTCTTCGCCGATGGGTCTGTGTTCTCGCCTCATCTCCCCCTAATTTCGTATTTTTAGGGTTTGCTTTCAGTCAATTCTTGATTTTTCCCCTAATTTCGTATTTTTAGGGTTTGATTATATAAATTATTCTTATTTTTTGTGTTAATTGATACATTTTTTCCGATTTTGATTGTTAGGGTTTTATTTTTTTCCGATTTTTTCCGATTTTGAATGTCAACCCTAAAGTGGATAATATTTGGTACCCTATGAATTACTATATCACTTTGATGATTTTCTATTTAGTATATGTTTTTACTATGGTTCTGCTTTATTTGTGTTTTGTTTATGTATCTGTTTCTATTCTTACTGGCACGATATATAGCTGGTTAGTTTCCTGTTAGTGTGTAAGAATTAATTGAG
Source organism: Spinacia oleracea (assembly GCF_020520425.1). Taxonomy (NCBI): domain Eukaryota; kingdom Viridiplantae; phylum Streptophyta; class Magnoliopsida; order Caryophyllales; family Amaranthaceae; genus Spinacia; species Spinacia oleracea. Next base: position 69,028,165 of record NC_079491.1, on the reverse strand, counting down.
TTATTAGACCGTCTTGAGTTCGAACTGTTTGGATAGGAACTGAGACACCGGCCAATAGTGTGCTCTAAGTAGTGAAATATCTATTAGATGTTGGTGTGTATTTTTCTAGTGAATTTTGTTGACTTTGATTTTCTTGATTTGGTAAATACTACCAGTCAAGTGCTAGGACGGTGAGGAAAGATAAGCCACGTGGGCGTCATCATGGTCTCACTCAACAGAAGAGGCAAGAGATAAAGGAAGCTTTTGAACTGTTTGACACTGATGGCTCAGGTTTTGAATCTGTTTAGTGTTTCGAATTTTATATGTCAAACCATTTAGTTTGTTCTCGCAATCTCGCCTGTTTGATTCAAATTGTTATTTTCAGGAACTATTGATGCTAAGGAGTTGAATGTTGCTATGAGGTATTATTCTTTGTAAATCCTAAGGTTTTGATATACCACTACACACTTAACACAGTTACCTGACCTAAAACTGCATCGTTGCAGGGCTCTGGGTTTTGAGATGACCGAAGAGGTATAAAATCTGTCATTTTGTTGGTTTTTTGTTGATTACGATTGAAATATTTCTTCTCTGAATACTTGCAAAAAGATAACCTATGTTCCTTCCACTATTCTTTTTCTTCTCTGGGTTCTAAGACACTCAGACAAGGGTGTGGCCTCCTTAAGTGACACTTCAATATTTACCCAGAGTCTCATAATACGTCAACGGCTCAACCATCTCGAACCACATATTCATAGAGAAAATTAGAAAAATAAAACAGATGCAGAATGCAGAGTCAATTAGATTTTAGTGGAATAGCCATTGTTGAACGTAGACTGGTGGCGATGTGGAATCATTAGTAGAATTTAGAAGTCAATTACTCAGTAGTTGTTTAGCCTTGAATCTAGTAACTTAGCCATAGTTGAATTTGGTCTAGGAATAAGTTAAAGCACCTACTAGTGATTTAGCTATATATATATATATTGAATATATATGTTTGTTTAACATAAGTTCCCTAAGGTATTGCTACTCTAGGGACGAGGATGATGATAACTGAGTGTCCAGAGCTCAGGCAAGTGAAATGGTGTGTCTAAAATTTTGGGATTAGGATATGATTACTGAGTATTCTCGGAGAAACATCTGGATGATGAATCTGTCTCTGCTCCCTGGCTTACGCCTTTTCTCCCATTTCCAGTCTGGAATACACTCCCCCAACATTCTCAAGTACCATCTTGCCACGTTACTGCTTCAAAACCAATATATATGAGCTTTTAATTTCATATTTTGAATATTTGGTGATTTGGAAAACTGGGATGAAGAGACGATTGGAATAAGATGACAGCTAATAATATGATTAAGGATCTCGTTTCTGGCTCAATCCTTAGTACTTGGTGATCTGAATTCATTTTCCTAGTAACTGCGCTAGATAAATTGATCAGCAATGTGATATTTCCAGCTTCGCTTATTGTCCAATCATTGTCCGTTGCCTTATCTGAGGTGATTTTACAATTCAGCTGCATCTTTGCTTTTGTATTCTCTCAGTTTAATTGAGATAGTCTTTCTTTTTTCCTCGTCACATTCATTTGAAATTCGATGCGGCCCTCTGTGTGCATACAAACTTTGGGATTGTGCAAGGTTCCTTCTGGCGTGGCTTTGACTTGATTATTACTCCCTCCATCAGGAAATAGTAGTCATATCACTGATATGTATTGCAAGGGGTCTTTGATTAAAAGAGTTTAGAGCAATGTGACAACATTTCTGGACAGAAGAAGTTCTAGTACGGAGTACAAAATATGATTCTGCAACACTCTAGCATTTATTTTGGTGACGCCTGTCCTCTGCTTCTTTTTACTTGTTCACTACAGTAGCACCAGTGCAAGAATTTGACTGCTTTACCTTTCCTTTGATTCTGATGGCGGAATCGCATGAAATCTTTATCTGTTTAGTAACATAAAACATTAAGAAACTAAATCCTCCTTGTTGAAAAACATGTGTCCAGAAGAAGAAACAAAGGGTTTTCTGGAAAAATCTTGATCCTTCTGTTAATATTCTTTGTATAACAGGGCGAATTATTGACCTGAACTTATATGGTGTGATTACTATCTTTTCTTTCCCCTCCCGACAGGATTGTAAAGTTAGATGGCTTGATCTCTATCTTGTGTATGACATTTGGTCAACAATGTAGTGAACTTTCTAGGACGTGGCAATCACTTACCATTATTTCCTTTCAAAATTGGCAGGGTGGAAATAATTCTGATTCTGATGATGATGAGAAACGCCGTCAGAGGCACCACCACCACCAACGCAGGCACCATGATGAGGAATAAGATGATTACTTTTCAGTTTTTAAGTTGAGCTCCCCCATCTTTATCCTTGGCTGTTAAAATAAGGGGTTGAGAATGTTTGGCGTATAACCATACCTGCTGCTTTATGTTTTCTTGTATGATGGCTCAATGAGTTGATGGGCCTATGTTATTCTATTATGTACTACTAAACAAAACTCCTGTGTGTTTTCCTATTGAATGGAGTTTTTGTTGTTGTTTTGTTTCTATTTTCTTTATCTCTTTCTCAAGTAACAAAACGGTGATCTACTTTGCTCGTGTTTGAAAAAATATCTTTTAGTAAACCAGGCATTTAGTTGCTTGTGTATCTTTGGTTTCTGTTGATAGAAGTGGAGCATAGAACAAATCTCGCGTTCTGTTTATGGGAGTACTTCTTAGCTGGGCTGTAAGTAACTCTGCAAGAGTTTTCTGTTTTGATATCAGGAGGATAGCTGCAATCTAGAGTTTTGTGATGACACGGCAAAATTCTTGTGTTTGGACTTTGGATGACAGAGAGATAGGCTCCTTGGTTTGGTGCACTGGTCCGTACAGGTGACATGAATAGGACATTGGCACTGGATTTGGTAGGTTTCTGGGATTTTAGACTACGGAATGGCACAACCGCACAGGTACATCTATTGAATACTTGGTATGTTTTATGCTAAAAAGTATCTGTATCTGCATTGATTTCAGATCTTAGAAATATGGCATTGTAGTAATTTTTGCTTGCAAAAGAAAATGTAAGAAAAGAAGCACACATAATTAATCATAGTATTAAAAACATATTGCAACATATGAAGTAAGTTTCCAGATGAATAATTAGAAAAACAAAATTGAAATCCTGACTATCCACGGTTTCTTTTGCTGAAGCATGTCTAATTCAGAATGGATTTCAGAGTGAGCATTACCACCTTTAGCAAGGGATCCTTGATTAGCATCACCAAGTTCAGTAGCTCTTCTCCTCATAATCTGTAGTCATCAATGTGTTGACTGCATGCTCTATAAGTCTATAGTGGTTGATGTTACCCAACTGATCACGGTGTGCCCAATCTCTCATCAGTGTACCGATTTTTAGAACATCCGTTACCAATAGGGTGTTACGTTGCTTGGCTGCTCAGAATGCATAGGCCATGCTTATACTCTCAAGTCTCAACGCAACAATGACTCATAAACCCACCTGTCAGAGGGATGAGCTAGAATTTCTACTTGTTTTGCCCAGTCTGTTACCACAATTCCTCTGTTTTTCACTCTCTCTTCATACCCTTGTGGTAGTTGATGACTTCTCTCTTCACCTTGTTCAAAAACATCAACTGTATCGGAGTTTCTAAGCACCCATACAAACTTTTGTCTGCTTCTTTCCAATCCTATTGCCAATTCCTTGATCCGCTCGTAACTCAGCGATGTTGGTGATACATATATCACAGATCCTTCCTCTTGTTTATCTACCCATTTCTAGGCATTCATGTCTCTGTCTTCCACTTCCGCTTTTCAATTCCACAAGATTAAAAGGTCCAAGTACTTTTAAGTGTTTTGTCTCAGCATTTGTTGACCGCTTCTGCAACATTTCGACATATCTGCCTTCTACCAGTGTGGATGTGTTGTAGAGCCTTCCAGACTCCGGCACCCATCATTTGGAGGAAAGACATTTTAACATAATAAATGTTCATCTTCAAACATACTCCGTAAAATAAAACACAAAGTAAAGAAATCGATTAACCCAGAAAGTGTAAAGGCTATTTTAAAACGGAGGTGGTAGTAATAAGTATTAGCAAGGTGACTTGGACGGATTACGTAATTAAATATTTATTTTACCGATCAATATTCTTCTCCCCCCTCACAACGTTACCGACTAAATATTTAAGGACTGAGATAGTGATAAGATAGTAAGGTTCCATAGAGATTCCGTGTGAATTCTTCCTAGACAACATCTAGACCAGGTCCACAAGTAATTTTAATTTTAATATTGAAGTGTCAGTTAAGGAGGCCAACTATGAACTAAAGAACCTAAGGACTCATTTTAAACCTACTAAATGTTTTATATTCTAGTTTTAACTTTCTAGGACTCATTCCAATCCATTTATGCCCATTTAAGGCTCATTGTGTCGTTTTAGGTCATATTTAGGCTAAAATGACATTTTCGCTCCCAACTTTGAACTTAAGAACCTAAGGACTCATTTTTAAATTATTATATGATTAATAAGCTTAGTTTTGAGTTTCTAGGACTTATTCTAATCTACTTATACCCATTTAATGCTTGTTTGATCGTTATAGGTCATATCTAGGCTAAAATAAGGCATTTTCGCTCCCAACTTTAAAATAAAGAACCTAAGGACTCATTTAAAACTTATTACATGTTTAATATGCATAATTTTAACGATCTAAGACTCGTTCCAATCTATTTATGCACCTATAGGCTCATTGGGTCATTATAGGTCATATTTAGGCTAAAATGACATTTTCGCTCCTAACTTTGAACTAAAGAACCTAAGGACTCATTTTAGACTATTAGGACATTGTCATTAGTTTCTTGAATGTTAAAATGTGATATTTAATTTGTATTTAATCTAATGTTTAATTTAAATTTCTGTTTTTGTAAAGGTCTACACTCCGAGGATTGCGCCTTATGCGAGGAATTTGATGTGGTTCGTGAGCAATGGGCCAAGTTTTTTACCAGCAAGTATTTATTATTGGCTTTAGCGCGCTTGATCGAGTTGGTTTAGTTGTTATAGAATAAATTTTATATTAAAATGTATGTTTATGTTGAAATTGGAACATATATTTAAATGTAATATGTGCACTTAATTTGGTTTTGGGATATATAGTATACAAAACTCCAGTTGTTGTTTTTATATTTGTTATACAGGTTGCGTTATTCTATTATTGTTTTGACAGGTTTCTATATTTGGTGCAAGGCACTCTAGGTATCCCTAAACAAAATTAGAATTTTCCCGCCAAAAGTGCTTTATTGCAGCGTACATATATATTGTACGCTGCAACAAGGGAAAAAAATTTCGCAAAAATTCAGACTTGTTGCAGCGTACAAATAAATGTACGCTGCAAAAAGTTGAGTCTTTTGCAGCGTACATATATATGTACGCTGCAACAAGTCCAATTTTTTGCCAATTTTTTGGCACTTGTTGCAGCGTACATCTAAAAGCCCGCTGCAACAAATCACTTTTTGCAGCGAACTTGTACGCTGCAACAAGTTCAGACTTGTTGCAGGCCCCCCAGTTGCAGCATACGATGTACGCTGCAACAGGGGTCTAAAAGCCCGCTGCAATAAGGGTTTTTTCTACTAGTGACAACAACATTTGAGTTTTGAAATTTGATTTGATTTGATTTTTAGGATGCCCTTAATTGAGGAAATTTTGAATTTTTTTTGTATTAAAGTGGCCAGGCCTCGAAATGAGGTTGCCTACGTGTCCCGTTAGGGAATCAGGCCGGACGTAGTTCTGACTACCTTACAAGACCTGAATTTGGATTCTTGAACTTGAACATGGAACTTAGACATAGAACTTCTTGAGTTGATCGAGGTTGGTAAGAGATCTGAATTCTGTTCCGTCGATGTCTATTAGTTCAACTGCTCCCCCGGAGAGGATCTTCTTGACGATGTATGGGCCTGCCCAGTTGGGTTTGAATCTTCCCCTTGGGTCCATGGTGCTTTTGCGAAGGGCTTTCAGGACAAGCTCGGCTTCCTTGATGTTTCGGGTTCTGACCCTTTTGTTGAAATGTCTGGCCACTCAGCGTTGATAGACTTGTACATGGTGAGCCGCTTGAAGCCGTCGCTCACCGAGCATGACTAGCTCGTCATACCTTGCTTGTACCCATGCAGCTTCTGGGATTTTGCTTTCTAGGACTATCCTTAGAGAAGGTATCTCCAGTTCGATAGGTTGTACTGTTTCCATTCCATAGACCAATGAGAACGGAGTTGCACCAGTTGAAGTGCGAATTGAAGTTCGATATCCCCACAATGCGAAATGTAGATTTTGGGGCCAGTCCTTGTAATTGGTAGTCATTTTCATGATGATGGTCTTGACATTCTTGTTGGCTACTTCGACTGCCCCATTGGTTTGTGGGCGATAAGGTGAAGAGCGATGATGTTGAATCTTGTATTCGGTGAATAGATCTTCACACTCTCCTTGAAAGTGGGTTCCCTGGTCGCTGATGAACTCGTGAGGAACGCCATATCTGCATATATTGTTTTCTTGTATGAACTGGGCCACTTGCTTGGAACCCAATACTTTGAATGATCTGGCCTCGACCCATTTGGTGAAATAGTCGATGGTGACCAGTATGAACTCATGATCCCCGGTGCCTGTTGGAGTGACTTTGCCGATGACGTCGATACCCCAGGCTGAGAATGGCCACGGTGATGATTGAGAGTATAGTAGTGATGGAGGAATGTGCTTCAGATTCGCACACTTTTGGCATGTGGGACATTTCTTGACAAAGAAGTAGCAATACCGTTCGAGGGTAGTCCAGTAGTATCGTGCCCTGACGATCTTGAGAGCTAGCATTTTCCCATTCATGTGGGTGCCACAGACTCCTGCATGTATGTTGTCCATGACTCTTTGAGCTTCGTGCTTGTCAACACATCGGAGGTTAGGACCGTTAAGGAACCTTTTGTATAGAACGTCGCCTTCTATGACGAAATTGGCTGATTGTAGTCGTAGAGCCCTCCGATTCTTGCTTGAAAAGTGTGGGGGATACTCCAAACTTTGTAGATACCTTTGGATGTCTGTAAACCAAGGTTCATCTTCGTCTTGCTCGACGTTGTCAATAGCATGGACATATGCTGCTTCTTAACGTGTTTCAATTGTAAGTGGCATTTCAGCCATGCTGCTTGGAATGTTGATCATTGAGGCCAGTTTTGCCAGTGCATATGCAAATTGATTCTCCTCTCTTGGGAGGTATGTATAGGGGAGCTCTTCTATTTGTTCGGACAACTGCTCAAGGTAAGACTGGTATGGAGCCAGGCTCTCGCTCCTTACTTTCCATTTTCTGGAAATTTGATTGATCATCAGGGAAGAAACCCCGTACACAGGTATGGGTAAGACTGGTCTTCGTCCCTGTCATCATGTTCGATCAATATCAGAGCCTTGTCGGCTATCTTGGTCCTTGGATGAGACGCGTGCAGGGTAATGACATTTCCTTGGACCTCCATTCGCACTTTATGGTGAAGTGAAGATGGCACTGCTTTGAGGTCATGGATCCAAGGTCTTCCCAGTAGGAGATTGAAACTTGCTTTGATGTTGAGCACTTGAAAGCTCACTTTCCGCTCGATTGGCCCTATGCGGAGTAGTAGAGTGAGTGTTCCCATTGCTTCCCAACGAGTGTTGTCATAGGCACGAACACCTTGGGAGGAACTAGAAAAGTCACTAGGGGTGAAACCCAGAATTTCGGCAGTGCGGAGAGGACACACATTGATGGCTGATCCATTGTCCACCAAAGTCATGGGGATGATCTTGTCTTTGTATTCAACAGTCAGATAGAGAGCCTTGTGATGGCCCTCCCCCTCAGGTGGGAGGTCTTTATTAGTAAAGGTGACTCCTTCTTCCAGATTTGTAAGCAACCCGATTAATTCGTCAGGAGTGACTTCTGGGGTGACATTCCGTTTGACCAGAGCGTTGATAAGAGCAGTGCGGTTCTCCACAAAGGAAGCCATGAGTTTCCAAATATTAACCTCTGCCTTAGTGCGCTTCAATTGCTTGATTAGAGGGTTCTCCTCGGTGGGTAGAGGGACATCTGTTGCTGGTGCCGTTCTGTTGGCTGGCTCTTGAATTCGACCAGACCTAGTCATGACTTGAACGTTGTTTTCTGCTTTAGGGTCCAAATACCAGTCGGCGTTTACAATTTCTCGGCATTCATCGTCAGAGATGTTTTCAACAGGAGGGTCAAGATATGTGTCTTCATCATCGCTGGCCCAGATCCCGCAAATGTCTCCTTGAGGTAACCCAGATTCCGAGTTTTCACTTGGCTGCACAAAGTTTGGTACAGACCCTTGATTATGAAATATTTCCTCTACCTCGTATGGGCTCATAGCATGGAAAAAAGTTTCTTGATTGTCTTCGAGAGCCCTTATGCGAGCCTCAGCTTCCTCAACACGTTCATAGAGCTCTGCTACACCTGCTGCTAGTGAAGTCATCTTGAATAGGATTTTGAGAGGAGGAGTCTGAGCACCTAGTTTGGACATGATTTTGAACTTTAGAACTTGAACTTCCCGACACATGATATGATATGAATGCAATGAATGAGACCTAGACTTGACTCTAAGTGCCACTCCGAAGATTCGGGATTTTGGATTTTGTACTTGTATTCGAGATTTGCAACCCGTTGGGAATGTTTGAGAGGAGCCTTCATTCTTTTGTGAAAGTTGACTCTTTGTACTAGAATTTGGGAAATCGAAAAGGAATATTTCGAGCTATTGGGAATTAGACTTATTTGAAGGGGATTTCAACCCGCTCTAGGATTTGGAAATTGGACTGGTACTAGGAAATTGAATTTTCAAGGGAATTTCGACCCATTGGACTTGGAATATTTGAAGGGAATTTCAACCCGATTGAAAGGGATTGATTTTGTATTATTTAAAGGGAATTTCAACCCGTCAATATTTTAGGGGAGTTTCAACCCATTGGACTTGGAACATTTGAAGGGAATTTCGACCCAATTGAAAGGGATTGATTTTGTATTATTTAAAAGGAATTTCAATCCGTCAATATTTTTGGGGAGTTTCAACCCATTGGACTTGGAATATTTGAAGGGAATTTCAACCCAATTGAAATTTGTATTATTTCAGGGGATTTTCAACCCGATTGAACAATTGGACTTGTATTATTTCTGGGGATTTTCAACCCGTTGGAAATATTTGGAATGGGGTTTGTATTATTTAGGGGATTTTCAACTCGTCAATATTTTAGGGGAATTTCAACCCATTGGAATTGGAGTATTTGAAGGGAATTTGAACCCATTGGAATTTGTATTATTTCAGGGGATTTTCAACCCGATTGAACAATTGGACTTGTATTATTTCTAGGGATTTTCAACCCGATTGGAATTTGAGTTTGACTCGAAGTTTGAATTTTGAAATGGAAAAGGACGCATTTTGTATGTAGAACATGAAGCTTCGTATTTGGAAAATCCGGCATTATGTCGCCGTGGATTTGAGACATTGAATTTGGGAACTTGAAAGTCCGGCATTATGCCGCCGTGGACTTGGAGTGTAGGATTTGAGATTTGAAGGTTTGGAACTTTTGAACTTCGAGCTTGAGGTTTGAAATACGGAATGGAAAATCGACATTATAACGGCATGTATTTGAAATTTGAAGTTTTGAGCATAGGACTTGAAATTCGAAAGATTGACATGGAATTTGAGGTTTGAAAGTTGGAGTTGAAAAGTTGGCATTACGCCGGTCATGAACTTTGGCATTTGAACTTTGAGGTTTTGAGACTTGGAATTGGCAACTTGACTTCGATGCTTGAAGACTTGAATGTTTGAAATAGGAAATCCGGCATGACGCCGTTGGATTTATGGTTTTCGACTTTGAAGTTTGAAGCTTGAAATTTGGACTAGAAAATCCGGCATTATGGCGCCGTTGAATTGAGTCTTGATTTGGAATTTGAAACTCGAAATTTGGACTAGAAAATCCGGCATTATGGCGCCGTCGGGTTGTATTTGAAAATTGAATTTTTGGACTAGAAAGTTTGAATTTGAACTTGAAGCTTGAAGACTAGGAAATCCGGCATTATGACGCCGTTGGGTTGAATTTGACTTGAAAATCGAAGGTTGAGTTTGGAAAATCCGGCATTATGGCGCCGTTGGATTTGGACTTGAAAATTGAGGTTTTGGATTTAGAAAATTTGGATTGAACTTTGAAACTCGAAATTTGGACTAGAAAATCCGGCATTATGACGCCGTTGGGTTGAATTTTGAATTTGAAAGTTGGAATTTGAAATGGAAAATCCGGCATTATGACGCTGTTGGATTGAATTTTTGAATTTGTAGCTTGGACTTGAAAATCCGGCATTATGATGCCGTTGGATTGAATTTTTGAATTTGTAGCTTGGACTTGAAAATCCGGCATTATGACGCCGTTGGATTGATTTTGAATTTTTAGCTTGGAATTTGGACTTGAAAATCCGGCATTATGACGCCGTTGGATTGATTTTGAATTTGTCATTTATGCGTGAGGCGTGTTTAAGGGTTTTGAATCAAATGGAGTGACACTCCTAAAGACCCTAAAATCGGCGATTTAGATGCATGAGGTTTGAATGATGCTCCTAGGGGTTTGGTTTCCTAGTTGGAGGCTAATTGGTTTAGGCAAGCTAGAACTCGAGGTTAGCCATTCACGCGTGCAAAGACGCCCACACAATGCACAAGTAGCACGTTGTCACACTAATCATGAATATGAATGCGACATGCAAAGTTCTCAACCTAAGGTCGGTCTAAGTTTTTGTATGATGCAAGTGGTCGGCTTTGGGTGTCAAAAAGGTACTTGGCTAAGAGACGGATCCGGCGACAAGCTTTCACGTTCCGCCTAAGGGAAGTGTGTGTCGGCAGACGGCCGCCATACTTGACATCGGGAATGTCAAGCAAATGCCAAGTTTCGGTAGGCGCGAAAATGGTCACACACTTTGGTCGGGAACCGTATGGAGAGTCACCATTTCGTTGCCCCCGGGGCTAGCCTGAATGTAGAACACATCCGTTTGGGCAAAGGTAGAAATTCATTTTGCACAATATGGTTTTCGAAAAATGCATGAAATGCCTAGAAATTGAAATTGAAATCGTACTTGAATTTGTATTTATAAAGCCCGTTTTTCGGCACTCGTTCACGAGGCTTGGGAGCGTCCTTCCAGATGCAAAAACAGACTAACTCCCAACACGAAAAGTTGAGCAAAAGTGGGCGACAAGCCACTGTGAGCCACTGTCCTGGATGCAGGCAGTGGCATTGGGCGCAGGGGCTGCGCCTGGCGCCAATGCTGGCATCCAGTACTTCGGCAGATCAGTGGCTGGTTGCTCGAAATCTGCTCTCATTTTCGAAATTGAAATTAGAAAATTCCCTAGTGGAGTCGCCAAGAATTGTAGGGTTTTTTTTTTTGTTCCCGTTTCCTACAAGGGGGATTGGTACGCGGCGGTTCGTTTAGAGAACTGTTGAATTGTTTTTGCACCTCGAAGGAGTCGCCACCAAACTTTATTTTAGGTCCCGTTTGGGAAGACCGTAAAATGACTCTATTTTTGGATAAGGCCTTGAATCCTTGAAACGGATGGGTGAGATCCGGGCTCGGGAACGAAAATGCTTATTCGGCGAGCTTTAGAAATATTCAAGTACGGTTGCACAACATTGTTTCGAAAATAAACCCTAAGATTAGACTATGTGGGTTTGAAATTTAGAGCAAAATAGAATTTCTAATTGTACGGTGGTCACTTTGCTTTAAAGATTGATTTAAGGAACCTAAGGCCGGTTTGTCAAAAAATATCTTTGTTAAGCGTGATGTAACCTTTGTATTTTGTTGTATTTAGCATGTTGGTGATGAAAGCGATAAAGCACATAAAGCAACATCACAATACTAAATAAAGTGCGGAATTAGTAAATACAAGACCCCCTAGAAAAGGACTAGGGAGTAAGTCCACATTGCCTAGAAATGGACTAGGCAAGTAATTAAAGGTGCGGAATTGAAAGTGCGAAATTGAAATTGCGGTATTGAAATTGCGGTATTGAAGTTGCGGTATTGAAAGTGCGATATTGAAAAGTGCGATATTGAAATTGCGATATTGAAAGGTGCATAATTAAAATTTGTACTTTGGCACATGAGATTCGAACGCCAAGCTGCTCCTTAAAAATAAGTGCGCCCGACACGAATTCAAAGCCAAAAATCTCAACTTGGGAGAGGTTGCTCAAACCAAATGTCCTAGATTTTGCATATTGAACTTGAAATTGAAAGCTTGAATATTGAAAGGTTTGAACTTGAAAAGATTGAAACTTTGACTTGAAATGATTGAAATTTGAAGTTGAAATGATCCTAGTTTAGAGAGGTAGTTATGAACAACCCTAAACATGGTTGGATCTTTGAAATTTGAAAACTTGAACTTGTATATTGAAAAATGGAGTCTTGAATCTCAAAAGACTAAACCTTTAAATGCTAAAAGGTGTCATCTTTGATTACTCCACACTTGAAGGTGATTCTAGTTCAAAGAGATGAATGTAAACAACTTTGAACATCCTTGAACCTTGAAAGTTTGTATTTTGTATTTGAAAAAGTTTGTATTTTTGAAAAAGCATGTGTGATTGTTGCAAGTGGTTTTTTTTATGGCAAAAAAAAACACCAACTTGCTAAACATTTGAAATCAAAATAGCATGATTGATTGAAATGGGATTCGGATTTACCTAGTTAGGCTTAGGCACGAGCTCCCAATTGCTCTTGAGTTTTCGAGGAGTTTTGAAGTTTGTATTGAGAGGAGTAATGTCGAAATTACAACGTTATATATGTTGTGCTCCCCCTTCTTTCGATGGAAATGAGGGGTATTTATAGGAGGGAAATGGTGCAAAACGCCAGCACACGCCAGCGCCTGGCGCCAGGCCAGCGCTGGGCGCTGCTCACGTGGCCTGAATGCCGCCAAAAAGGACGGAAAGATATCGTCCTTGATTTGTCTTATATGGGCGTACCTTCGTACAAATAGTACGATGTTTGGCATGTAGTGTTTGATTGGAGGTTAAGACTTGAATTTGCGTCTAAAAACAAGCCTTTCTCGGGTTTTTGAATTCCGGTTTTACGGGGCGGGGCCCGGCATGCTCGGTTTTGTGGGTCGGCGCCCGAATTTGACTTGCCTTATATGATTTTGAGTGGAAAAGGCCTAGTAAGAACAATGGGATGGTCCACTAATTGAGATTTAACTTGGATTTTGAAATTGGATTTTGAAATTGGATTTTGGAAGTTGTATTTTGTACCGAGTTCCGGGAGGGGAACGGTCTCGGGGATTGGATTTTGGACCTTGGATTTTGGAGGTGTTCTTAGCAATTGGGATTTCCGCCTGGAGTTACTCCAATCGCCTAACAAGGATAATGGTATCGTCATCATCCCAAAGGGGAGACACAAATTAGGTGTCTACACCACCAAACAATTTTAGGGGTCCCGTTTGGAAAGACCAAAGTTGACTCTTTAGTGGATAAGGCATTGAATCTTAGAAACGGATGGGTGAGATCCGGGAAAGGGAACGAGATGCTTATTCCGCGAGCCTTAAAAATTATATTCGAATGCATGGAAAAGAGCATTTTCGAATAACCCTAGTCACGACACTATGTGGGTTTGAACTTGGAATTTTAGCACATAGAATTTCTACTTGTATTGTGACCACTTCGCTATAAAGTTAATTTAAGGGAACCTAATGCCGGTTTGTCCAAGAAATTATCTTTGTTAAGCGTGGTGTAACTTTGCATTTTGTTGTATTTAGCACGTGGGGTGATGAAAGCAATAAACAAGTAAAGCAACATCACAATGAATAAAGGAATTATTGAAGGTACGTACAAAACCACATCATCTCAAAGTGAGATGAGTAAGAATGCGGAATTGAAATAGCAAATAATAAAGGTGCGAAATTGAAGTGCAATATTGAAAGGTGCGATATTGAAATGCGTTATTGAAATTGCGATATTGAAATGACGATATTGAAATTGCGATATTGAAGTTGAACTATTGTATTTGAGATCCGAACGCCAAACGACTACTTAATAATAAGTGCGTCCGACACAGATTCAAGTCTAAAAATCTCAACTTTTGGACAAGTTGCTCATCCAAAAGTGTCTTAGATTTTGGGCATAGAATTTGAACTTGAAATATTGAATCTTGAATATTGAACTTAAGAGTCTTGAATCTCAAAGATTAGACCTTTTAATGTTAAAAAGGTATCATCTGTGATTACTCCATATTTTAAAAATGATTCTAGTTTAAGGAAGTGATTACAAACAACCTTAAACGTCATAGAATCTTGAAAATGAAACTTGTACTTGAATATTGAAATGTGGAGTCTTGAATCTCAAAGATTAGACATTTTAATGTTAAAAACGTTTCACCTTTGATGTGCTCCATAACTTGAAATGATTCTAGTTTAAGGAAGTGATTACAAACAACCTTAAACATCATAGAATCTTGAACATGAAACTTGTACTTGAATATTGAAAAGAGGAGTCTTGAATCTCAAAGATTAGACCTTTAAATGTTAAAAAAGGCCTCACCTTTGATTACTCCCTATTTTGAAAATGATTCTAGTTTAAGGAAGAGATTACAAACAACCTTAAACATCATGGATTCCGTAACTTTGTATTTGAATCATAGAAAGTGTTGATTTTGTAAAAATATGTGATTGTTGTAAGTGACACTTTTGAGAGCAGAAGTGTCAACTTTACTAATCAATTTGAAAGAAGAATTGTAGAATCACATAGTAGATTTTGGTTGGGATTCGGAATTACCTAGTTAGGATTAGGTTAGAATTCCTCTTGGAGCTCCTAATTGCTTGAACACTTGAGATTTGTATAAGAATTTGAAGTTTTTGTATTTGATTTTTGAGGGGGAATTTCAGAATTACGACGTTCTGATTGTAATTTGGTGCCCTAAAGTGCTTGGAAATATGGGTTTAAATAGAAAATTGGATGGCTAAACGCCAAATGACAGCTGCGCCCAGCGCAGGTTACGGCGCCTGGCGCCGCTGACGTGGCACTGGAAACGCCAAGCAAGGACGATGGCACCGTCCTTGCATTTGGCTTTTAGTGCACATACCTTTGTACGAAATGTACGAGCTTTGGCACGTAGCACTTGCTTAATGGGTAAGGCTTGGATTTTACGAATAAAAACTAGCCGTTTTCGGGTTTTTGAATTCGGTTTTACGAGACGAGGCCCGGCTTGCTCGATTTTGTGGGTTGGCGCCCGAATTGGGATTGCTTAGCGTCATTTTGAATGGAAAAAGGTCTTGTAAAACTAATGTAGAAGTCCATTGGGTGAGATTGTACTTGGATTTTGTAATTGATTTTCGGAAATTGAATTTTGTACCGAGTTCCGGAATGGGAACGGGCTCGGGAATCGAACTTTGGACCTTGGACTTGGAATATGTTTTAGAAATTGGGAATTCGGCATGGAGTTGCTCCAACCACCTAGCAAGGATAATAGTATCGTCATCATCCCAAAGGGGAGACACGATTTAGGTGTCTACAGAAACCCCCACTTTGACTGAGCGTCCGGTTAGGAAGCGCGAGTCAAAGTTTTTGACTAGGGACGGAGAACGGTCAAGATGTTCTGCAATCAAGACCATTCTTTGTACGCCAGTACCTACACAAGACAAGCGTTAGAAAAAAGGATAGAGTCTACCTCTGTGTGGTTGTGACGACTCTGATTTGTACTTGTACTGCTTTTCTGCCTTTGGTTTAGGAAGGAGCTTGGCATCGAAATTTTTGAATCTTGAATTTTGAATTATGAATACCCGGAGTTGATCCGTTGGGGATATGCTCACCGGGGAGAAGAGCTTTTTATTGACTCTTAAAATCTTGAAACTTCGGCTAACTTTCCTGGACCTTGGGTCCGTTTGGAGTCGAACGCCTGAATTCTTGTATTTTTCGGACTTTGCATTCTTGAAATATTTATCTGTTGATGTTTGGAGAAACAGGTATATACCAGTAATTTCGGAAGGTAGCATGATTTGATGTTTGATGCCTGGTGCAGAAAACCGTAGCAGCAAAGAACGTGCAATCAACACGGAGGACCGAGCGGAGAAGATGTTGCGCATGCAGCAGCGCGGCGCCAGGCACAGGGCTCGGCGTTCGGCGCGGGGCTGGGCTATAAATTCCCCCTCGCCGTGCCATTTGAAGAGCATCCACACTCATTTTTCTTGCTTCTCTCTCTCAAAGGTCGACTACTCCCCTTGATCTTGTTGTTCTTGCCTTATCCGCGTAAGTATTTCATGTTTTGTTTACGAAATAACTTCTAGGATTGCATGTAGTTTCGATTTTTGTACTTTGAAATGTTTGTTGGTATGATGCTTATATGATAGTAGGCTTCTTGAATCTTGTAGAAGAAAATTGTTTGGTAGCCACTTAAACCTGAACTGTTGAAACCTGTAGGATTTTGTACTATTGGAACTTGTAGAATTTTGAACTTTTCCTTGAATTTTGTACTTGGTATTTGTAGATAGTGACCCCACTGGTGATCTTGTTGGGTCTTGTAGGAGAGTAGGCTAGGATGGCCTAGATGTTGTTTGTAGAATTTTTGAATATTGGCTTCGGCATGGATAGCTTAGGCGTTGGTGTAGAGCTTGTATACCTGCTTCGGCATGGATAGCCTAGGCGTTGGTGTAAAACTTGTATACCTGCTTTGGCATGGATAGCCTAAGCGTTGGTGTAGAATTCTCTTTTGAAGTAGAGGTCCCTAGCTAAACTTGTACGGCAATTGGGGACTTTCCGAACTTTGATCTTAATTTGTACGGGCTAGTATAAGATAGCCCCTAGGCTTGAATGTTGATTTTTTGTATTTCGAATGATTTAGCATGCCTTGTCATACCCGGAGGAAGCTCGCCAAACGTTCGACAGTTCGAGCATCTATGGAGGATGCTTCGGATGACGAAGCGGCGACAACGAATGTGTCGGGGCCAGGCATGGTACCACGGACAATACCTACCTTCGACGACACTGGTTGGCGGCCTTCGGATCTTGTATTTAGACCAGAGTTTCATCTGTCCCAGCGGCCACACGCTGGCTTGGTGAGTCTTGTACTGTGTTTTGATTTGTCTCTTGAATTTGTATTGACCTCGAATTGATCCACCCATTTGTAGGCTGACGGGGAGCCGACACGCACATTTTGGTCTTTGAGGGATTTTCGTACTGTTTTCCCGACTGTCTATGCTGATGTGGAGGCTCGAGCGATCTGGATGCAGACGGGTCTGGTTAATTTCTGGAATGCTTTGGGAGACGCTCAAGGCAGGACAGGCATCAAAGCCCGACTACAGGCCCTGCTGGAGCGGTGGTGGGATACCACAAACACTTTTCATATGGTCTGGGGGGACATCCCCATTACCCCTTTCGAGTTTGCTATGATCACAGGCCTCCCCTTTTCTGAGAGGGAGGTGACTTTGAACTCCAAGTTGACATGGCATTCGGATGGTGTCAGGGAATTGATTGGCCCTGTTGTTGATTTGATTACGGATGACACTCGTGCTCCTATGACGGTGATTATGGCTGGGATCTGTAGCACGGACATACCTGCGGAGCAGAGGGTTCAGCTCTTCCTCCTGGCCCTCGTGAGTAGATTGATGGCCCCGAGCAGGAGTAGCCGGGTGCTGGTTGGCTTCCTAGGGGCTTTGAGTGACTTGAGGGCTATTTTCGACATTAACTGGGGTGGTCTCGCACACAACCACCTTTTGTATGAAATGAAGAACACCTCTCGGACTGCACCGGTGAGCAAGGCGAGTGTTGCTGCTTTGTGGAGCGTGCTGGAGGTATTTGGGACTCCTTATATTTTGTTTTTGTACTTGCATGTTTGTATCTTGAATCTTGTACACATAGGATTTGGCTGATGCTTTTTTTTTAAGATCTGGGCGTACGAGCATTTTCTGACCTTGGCTCCAGCTCGTACTAGGGTTGTGGCTTATTCGTATGCTGCCTCTTGGATAGGAGCGGTGCGCAGCAATTTGTCATTGGCGACCTTTCGCAGAGCTTTGCGGGTTTTGCCTATTGGACAGGTACGTGGAGGATATTGGGAATTGCCATATTGGTTTCCCGAATTCAATGGATAGCCCCCACTAGAAACTCCACTACCTTGCCCATATTGGTAGTTATTGTAGGGGAATACAGTTAAATACATATAACATGTGCGGAACAATCCCCAAAGCCAGGAAACATGTATAAAGCACAGATTAACACTATTAAAAATCATCACTTGTGCAACGGATTATGCCACGGGAATTTTAAATTTGTTGCAATTTTACATCTTGCCACGGGAAAAATAACATTTAGTAATAAACTATGAATAACAACAAAATTTATGCCACGGGAAAAATATATTCGTGGCAAACATACACTTATGCCACGAAATTTGCCACAAAATTATTTTTGTGGCTAATAAAAATCACATACTTTTATCTTTAAAAAAAATTAAATAAAAATTTAAAAAGTAAAACAAAGCGGGAAGCTATCGCGCTAATTCTGAAACTTTCATCTTTCTATTCTCAATTCCCTAAATCCCTAAAACTATAAAAGCCTTTTCAAGGTGGCACCGCTACAACGTTCAAGGCTTATCGCTGCTGATCAAGAACGACGGCGAAATCAACAACGATTTAATCAAGAACGACGAAGAGTGAAAAATCCTACGTAGGTACGCCATATTTTAATTTTGCGATTGATTTCCTGTTTTCGTATAGAAAGATGAAATTTTAATTCTGAAATCTATCGGGAAGCTATCGCCATATTTTGTTTGATGGATTTGGTTATTATTATTTAATCAACTGAAACTTTCATCTCAAATCTCAACTCGCGCTAATTCTGAAACTTTCATCGCGCTAATTCTTTAATTTTAATTCTGAAATTTTCGTATACTTTCATCTTTGTTTGATGGATTTGGTTATTATTAATTAATCAAAATTTGTATTGCTGATGATAATCGAAATTTTCTGATGATGAAATTTGACTGAATTGCTTCTATTGGATGTTAAAATTTTGTGGAATATTGTTAATGGATTAGAAATAGAGAACGATTCATCATCTTGAGAATCAGTATTCTTAATTAAGTACATGATTAACTCTTTTGGCGGTAGTTTATATGTTTGAAATTTTCAATAAGCGTAATGGCCAGTTGGGTGCTCTTATAGGCTTTGAAAGCAGAGGCAGAGGACAAGGGAGAACAAGGAGGTGATCTATAGTTTCCTGTTGCAGTTTCTTAGGGAGGTAATCAGAGAAGAAAGTAATGTTCATCATTATTTTCCCAATTCTATGTTTTATTGCGTAATTTTTGTAATTTGGACGATTTGGCTCTTTTTTCTGTTTTGGATGACATAAGTTTGAACATAATGTTTATTTTTTATTTGATTTTATTTATATTAACTGAATTTTGTTGCTGGATATTTGTTTAAAATCTGGAGATTAATTGAATTCTGGAGATTTATTTATTATTATATGATATGCTTATTATTATATAAGATTTGTCTGTATTCGTTTTATTTATTTTAGAATTGATATTCACTCGAGATTTCGACTATTAACTGAATGACATGCTACAAGCGTATTTGGTAATAAAATTGATTTTATGTGTATAACTTAATTCTGTGAATATTTTTTCGTACTTTTTTGTAGTTTTAAATCTTCTAAAACACATGGATAGCTCAGATATGTTAAAGAAGAGGTTAGAGTGGATGGAATGTGAAGATAGGATGAATTCCTTATATATAAACAAAGTGAATGAGTTTCTTGATTTTGCTTTTGGTGATTTGGCTAATATTAGTGACATAGGAGAAGATGAAATTAAAGTTCCTTGCCCATGTAACCGGTGTAACAATAGTAGACATAAGACGAAGGACGAAATTTTCAATGATCTGTTACTAAATGGAATTGTGCGAGGATATGTTCGGTGGGTTTATCAAGGAGAATTTAAACCCCCACAAAAAAGAAAAAGAGCAGATTTGGGAGATGGTAATAGTGATGATATAATGAGAATGATCTACGATAGAAGTGGGCCAGCTTTCTTTAATGACTGTGTAAATGAGGAGTTTGATGATGAGCAAGCTGATGGTTTTGATGACGAACAAGTTAATCTTGAGCAAAATGTTCATGAATACGCTAAGGGTTCCAAGGAGGCCAAAATGTTCGACAATTTAATGAAAGATGCTGAACAAACTCTTTACCCTGGGTGTGAGAAATACTCAAAGTTGTCATTCATTTAAAAGTTGTTCCAAATCAAATGTATGGACGGAATGACTAATAAAGCCTTCAATAATAACCTTAAAATGTACAAGGATGTTTTACCAGATGGTGCAGATGTTCCATCGAATTATTGTGAAGCACGAAAGATGATTACTGATTTTGGGTTTGATTATGAGAAAATAGAAGCATGTAAAAATGATTGCATGCTTTTTTGGAAAGAGAATGCAAAACTCGAAAAGTGCACAATATGTGATAGAAAGCGTGATCGAAAATCACCAAAAGTGTTGCGCTATTTCCCACTAAAACCAAGGTTGCAAAGGTTGTTTATGTCATCAAAAACCGCAAGTGACATGAGGTGGCATGCTGAAAGTAGAGAAGAAGAGCCAGGAGTCCTTACACATCCAGCGGACGGCAAAGCATGGAAGCATTTTGATGAGAAACATCAGTCCTTTGCTTTAGAAACTCGAAATATTAGGTTAGGTTTAGCAAGTGACGGGTTCAAACCATTTGGAGGGCTTAGTAATGACTATAGTATATGGCCAGTTGTACTTGATGTTTATAACCTTCCTCCATGGATGTGTATGAAGCAACCTTACACCATACTATATTTGTTAATTCCTGGGAAAAGTGGGTCGGGAAATAACATTGATGTATACTTGCAACCGTAAGTTGAAGAATTAAAGGAGCTGTGGGAATCTGGGGCCAAGACTTATAATGCTTCCAAACATGAATATTTTCAGATGCGAGCTGCATTATTATGGACCATTAATGACTTTCCCGCTTATGCAAATTTGTCAGGATGTTCTACCAAGCGGTATAAAGCATGCCCTCGTTGCATGAGTGAAACTCCTTCTACTTGGCTACCTAACTATGGAAAATTTTGTTACATGGATTATCATCACTTTTTGCCTACTGGTCATAAATGGCGAGATAGTAAATCCTTTAATGGGAAAGTAGAAAGAAGAGGCCCTCCCTGAGCTTACTCAGTTTCAAACTTCAAAAAGCTTCTCGATCTGCTTGTGATATTTTGGTTTACCCTCACAGTAAATCTTGTCACTTTGGTTTAGCTGGAAAGTTTCCTATTGCCTCCCCTCTCCCTCCCCCTAACACTTGAGACGTTGAAAGGGCCCAACTTCTTCTTTGTTTTGTACATTTTTATAAACTAAAAAATGTTTGTTTTTTGACTTTATGATGTAGATGCACATGATCTGAATGCTGAGCGTCATACCAGGAATAATCAAGATATGGAATTGGAAAGATGTAAACGTATTATGCTTTTGCAACTGAACAAGAGTTATGTAAGTAATATTTTGATGTGTTACATGTACTTTCATGTGACTTCTTAATTTAATTTGCAAACCAGAAGAGGAGATGATTGAAGATGTTATGGAGGACAACTTTGATCAAGATGGACTGACTGGAAGAGATGGACCGGATGATGCACCCCTTGATGAAATAGAAGGTGCCCTTGTGAATATGGATGTTGATCTTGATAATCCTGGTATGCCTTTCGTTTCTTATTCTAATAGAAATGGTCTTGCAAATAGCTTGAAATATTTGTATCTTATGCCCTTCATTTCTCCAATAACTATGAACCTTGTTGAGCTAAGGACTGACAATTAGACCCTATATGAATTCAAATTATGTGTCTGAATGGCTGATGCTTTGGTGTCATTTTAACTATTACATTGCGAATGTTTGAAATGATATTCTATCCAGGTATAAACTGTTTTATAATGCTATCTGCTTCCTCTGCCCACCTCTAAGCCTCTCAATCATCTGCTGCGTTTCCCACCTCTAAGCCTCTCAATCTGTCGCTTGCGTGCTACGAGGCTCTTTATTTTGTTTTGCAGCATGTAGTGGATTCATGGAAGTTTCCAACTTTGCTCACACAATTTAGAAGATGTCATGAATATATGTTGCTCTGTTAGTTACTTCTCAAAGTGTTAACCCAACCACTTAACTAAGTACTTTCTACAGCAGTTTGAGATGTTCTTCTCTGTGATGATTAAATGGGATAAATTTATATCTTGAAATGAGTCAAATGGCATATGGCAAGGGTGTTCAATTATCCTTCAGCTTCAATTTGTCGATATATCTTGACATGTTGACTGTTTTGGAATGTGGGCAAGGGATTGTTTGGTACATTGCATAGGATTTGCTTTTCTTCTAGTTTTCTCTAGGAGGTTCTAGCTCTTTTAGTCAAATATAACCATCACATAAACTAATTTGTCTTCTGCATACGGCAATATACATTACTTATACATGTTAGGATGTATTTAAGGGGTTGATGAGGAGGAGGGCGTTGTTTGTTTGTAGAATGACACTATATTCTCTTTTGTTGTTTCAATTGTTATTATCATCTCTGATTCTATGTACTACTGAATTATACCTGTAGTAGAAGGCTGTAAGGGATTTAGAACATTTAGAATGGTGAGATTACTTATGGTGTGTTCTTTACCTATTTCCATTTGTGGGGAATGCGTACAGTACCGTGTTCTTATTGATCTGCCTGGAATATCTGGAGTTTCTGTGACAGATATGTTTTATCATCTGATACAGTTAATTTAAAATCTGCTTCCTGACTGTACAATAGACGGTTAACCTAGAAGGCCTATAAAACTTGTTTGCAAAGTTTTTTCAATACTATAATAGTTTGGTTCAAGAGTGAAGAATGATATCCATCTGGCAAAAGACACACTTAGTTTGGAACTCTTATCCATAGAGGAGTAACCCTCAACACCTCCTCACCGTAGTTAAAATTGGCTGGCCAACTTCAGATTTCTCTAGTCTAGCGATATTCTTCTTAATTGCTCAAGTATTATAGTTCCTATAAGAACCGAGGCCTGTTGATTATGAGGAAAAACAAGTGCCCCTGTTTCATTGGTTCACGAGACTCAGATTCCCCAATATTACCAGTTTTATTTTATTGCCAAAAGTAAGGAAACCGTACAACAACAAAGCCACAAAACTATAAATCACACTAAACAAATGATGTAACCGCAGACCAAACCCACCTTCTAAAGGAGGAACTAGACCCCTCAATTACAAAATCACATCATTAACAGTTGCTTTTCATGATCATTCATTCTACAAGAGAGCTTAAAGTGTGGACTTCTGCTGATTTCATCTGTTGCTAGCGAATTGCAGACGTCGAACATGGTTTAGCTAGTGGTTTGGAGTCTGTTATTGAGAATTGGCTTGGAATGAAAATATGAAGTGAAGAAGAGAGTTGATCGTAACATAAACATATTACTTGACCAAATATTTGCTACATAACAAACAGGTTACATACAAGTTATATCTCTATATTGTCATAGTAGTTGATCATATATTCTCTACATAACAAACAGGATACTTTAACTAAATTATGAACTAGACCCCTCAATTACATAATCACATCATTAACAACTGCTTTTCATGATCATTCATTCGATGTCTGCAATTCGTTAGCAACAGATGAAATCAGCAGAAGTCCACATACGTCCAACTTTTTTGTCATTCAGTAATCCATCTCTTCAGAATACAGAAACTTGTAATATCTTCCTTGCTAATGCACTTGTAATCTCAGTCTCTTTGTCACATATTATACATCTATTGAATCACATATGTGTATGACATGCAACCTGATAATTTGATATTATAATCTGATATTTTCTTTGCATAATTTGTTTTTCCCTTTGTCCAGAAACTGTTACAAAATCGAAGAAATCAAGGGGGACATTTTATTGCAGAAAGCTTACATTGTTACCCCCTGGGAAAAAAATCAATGTGGAGTTTGATGAGGACGGAAATTCAATTGGTCCTGAATCTTCATTATTTTCTTTCTACTTGGGTCAACAAGTACAAAACCATTCAGTTTGTCACGTACAAGTCAAACTTTGGGAAGACTTTAAACTTGAAACGCTAGATCATTTGTGGACTTGTATCCTGGTAATATAGTTATAATGTGCTTGCGTATATTCATTTTTCTTATGCTGTCGACTTATAATCTTTGATTGATGCGTTTTTGTAAAATTTAGGAGAAATGCTCATTTGATGATCCCGAGTTTAGGAAGGAAAATGTCATGAAACATGCAAGAAGGTTATTTAGGGATAGCAGGCACAAATGGAAGAGGAAGTTCTTCAACGATCCAACTTTGAAAACGAAAGAGGAGCGCTTGAAAAATAAGCCTCCAAACATGACAAAAGTGGATTGGAAATACTTAATTGAGCTTTGGAGCGATTCTAAGTTTCAGGTATTTTTTTTTGGCTATTAATAAATGTTTTTCAAGCTCAAATCTGTGAGCCATGCATCGTATACCTAGCATGTCATTAGTAGATTACTTTCCAAAGTTTCACAAATCCCTGATCGGAATTCAAAATAAGTTTTGTTACTTTCAGGAGAAGAGTGAAAAGGCAAAAAAAAGCAGGTCCTTTCAAAAGATGCCTCACTACAATGGCACTCAAAGTTTTGCTCGCCTTAAACAAGACATTGTAAGTGAATATATATAATATATTTGAATATTAATTGTTTTTAAATAAATTACTTTTACAAAGCTGTTATCATAGATGGAACAAAATGATGGGAAATGTACACGTCTTGATGTGATGGTAGAGTCTCGTAAGAGAAAATCAAAATCAAAGAAGCGAGTAAATGTTGCGACCTTAGCCAATAACGTGCATGCAGTAGTAAGTTTATAACTTCTTGAGAACTTATCCTAGTGTTGCTTACACTATTAAATTACCCAACTCATCTTTATTTGCATGTAGGATGAACTAACGAAATTAAAGGAGCAAAGAGAACAAGGAATTCATAAGAAAACAGATGAACAGATTTTCCAATAGGTGCTCGGCAAAGATATGCATGGATATTTGCGTGCCAATGGACCTGGTAGAAGTTTTACAAAGCATTTTCAAGTGAAGCCTTCCCGATTAGATCTTGCTCAAGAGGTTAATAAAGTTAAAAAGATTGCTGAGGAAGAAGTTCTAGATGCTAAAAAAGAGGCTGAGGTGATTAGGAATGAGGTAGATCAAAAAAATTCTGAAAACAACAAACTTTGGGAGAAACGACTCATGAAGATTCTAAAAGCTTGTGGGAAGGATTTATCTGACACTAATGATGCTGAAAGTGACAAATCATCATCTTGAAGTAAGTATATTCATATTCCTTTTTTTCTTTCTGAAAAGATGATTGATAAAAAATATAAATTTAATCAAACCTGCTGCTCAGCCTCTTGTTCACTGAATTTACTCTGAAGAACGTTCTTTGTCAACCCTTAAATCGATTTTGTGTCAGTCAATAAGCCTAGAAATACAAGTTAATGGTGCATACAAAACTGTTAATTGGTGTTGCTAATCCAAACCTGGAAGTTCCTTATATTCTGCGTGTATACTGTATAGAGTAGGTTTTCAACTTTGTTCTTAACTTAGAGTACTGAGATGTGTCTCTTAGTGTTAATCAGGATCCTGTCCACTTGTGTCTTAAGTAAATAAATTTGCTCTTGACAGCATATCATCCACAAGCACTTGAACGCTTGACCTCTCCCTTTCTGTAGCTTGCAGCAGCTCCACCAGGTGCAGACAATCTGTCTCCATTTCTACTGTCCGTAACCCTGCCTCGTACGCATACTTGAGCCCAAAAATCATTACTTCTGTTTCAGCAAGGAGAGCAGGCCTTTGAGAGTCTATTATCATCGCTGCAGACATCATCACATCTCCCTCAAAGTCCCTGACCACCATGCCCATACCAGTACTGTTAGGAATCAATTTTTCCTTAGCTGTATTTGTCATTCAGTTCTGTTTTTATACAAGCTACAAATATACGAGCTAATAACTTAGGCCCAAGACTATACGGGCCTGAATACACCAAGTGGGCTAATATGCTTAACACCCCCCCTCAAGTTGGAGCATGCACATCGTAAATGCCCAACTTGTCGAGTAAGTAGTGAAACTGTCGTTTGCCCAAAGCCTTAGTGAAGATATCTGCGAGTTGCTCGTCCGTCCGTACATGAGACGTACTAATGATACCATCTTGGATCGCGTCCCTTACATAATGACAATCAACCTCGATATGTTTCGTGCGCTCATGGAAAACCGGATTATGGGCAATGTGCAATGCCGACTGACTATCACAGAACAACTTCATAGCGCGAGGGTGGGCCACCCCCAAACATCCCAAGAGCGCCTTAAGCCACTTGAGCTCGGTGGTAACCGCCGCCATGGAGCGGTATTCAGCTTCCGCTGAGGAACGAGACACCGTTTGTTGTTTCTTCGTTTTCCAAGAAATAGGAGAGCACCCCAAAAAAATCAACCAACCCGTGATCGACCGTCGAGTCAATGGACAAGTAGCCCAATCTGAGTCACACCAACCTGTCAGTTGTAGATCACAATCCTCCCTAAGAAGGATTCCTTGACCCGGGCAGCCCTTAAGATACCGAACCGTGCGAACCGCAGCATCCCAGTGTTCCTGTCGAGGATGTTGCATGAATTGAGCCAATATATGCACTGTATAGGCCAGGTCTGGTCGGGTAAAGGACAAGTAGATGAGGCGGCCAACAAGGCGACGATACATCTCGGGATCATCAATGAGAGCCCCACTGGCCAAGGCAAGTGTATGATTTTGTTCAATAGGGGAATCTGCTGGCCGTGCTCCTAGCATTCCGGCCTCTGCAATAATGTCAAGTGTGTATTTCCTCTGACACAAGAAGAGTCCCTCGGGGCTACGTGCGACCTCAATGCCAAGGAAATATTTCAAGACACCCAGATCCTTCATGTGAAAGAACTCACCCAAATACTTTTTAAAATCAGTAATGGCAGAAGAGTCGTTTCCAGAAATGATCAGATCATCAACATAGATGAGGACACTCAGCTGCATGTGTCCCTTTGTTAATGTAAACAATGAATAATCTGAGTATGACTGGGTGAAGCCATAACTTTTTAACGAGGCTGCCAGTTTCGCAAACCAACATCGTGGCGCCTGTCGGAGCCCATATAGAGACTTCTTGAGGCGACAAACCATGCCAGGCTTACCAGAATGGAATCCGGGAGGAGGCTTCATATACACTTCTTCGTCTAAATCCCCATGAAGGAATGCATTATGTACATCCATCTGATGTAGTTCCCAATTTTTCGCTGCAGCGATGGCTAGGAAAGCCCGAACGGTGACCATTTTTGCAACAGGAGCGAAGGTCTCATTGTAATCAATACCTTCCACTTGATGATTTCCGAAAATAACAAGCCTAGCTTTTAGTCGCTCCACTTGACCGGTTGCTTTGAATTTTATTTTGTAGATCCATTTGCAACCCAAGGCTTTCTTTCCGGGAGGTAACTCTGCCATGACCCATGTCTCATTGTCTTCCAAAGCACCTATTTCCTTCTGCATTGCCTCTCTCCATCCGGCATCCTTCATTGCCTCATTAAAAGTGCGAGGCTCAAGGCCTGCAAGAATCGCTGCAAGAAATATACGGTGTCTAATAGAAAATTTATCACAATTCACAAAGTGTGCTATAGGGTAGGGAGTACCTGAGGAGCTAGGAGCCGACGATGAACTTGGAGATGGACGTACTTCCGGAACAGTATGTGCGACGTAGTCTTTAAACCAACCCGGTGGACGTCTTTCTCGTCGACCACGGCCTAAACTGAGGGGATCAAACACATTTGATGACGGCCCAGGACTGTTGTGATCACTACTGGATGCCACTGCCTCCCCGCGGGCACTGCTGTCTTCAGCGTGCATTACAGCGCTGTGGCCCAAAGGCAAGGAGCTGGGCTCTGCCTGGCAGTCTGTTAACGCGCTGGGCTCGGATTGGCTCGCGGGCAGCGTGTTGGGCTCAGCCTGGGGTGTAGGCAGAACGCTGGGCAGGCGTGGCTCGGATTGCTCAAGGGGTGTCGTCGCTGCATCATCCACTACCTCCAATACAGATTCCAAGTCCTCAAGAAAATCAACATCGACCATATTGTCATTAAACGTACTCACAACCCGCTCATCACGACTAGAGGCGTCCCCCAACCCCATACTAGTGGCGAAAGGGAACTCATTTTCGTGGAAAATCACATCACGCGAAACAAAGATTTCTCCCGTTTGAAGATCATACAAATTCCACCCCTTCTTTCCATGTGGATACCCCACAAACACACACTTCCTGCTTCGAGGTGCAAACTTGTCACCCTTGGCCTTTTGATTATGAGCAAAACAAAGACATCCGAAGACTTTTAAATCATCAAAATCCGGCGCTTTGCCAAAAAGAACTTCATATGGAGTTTTATTCTGTAACAAGCGAGATGGAGTACGATTGATCAAATAAACCGCACCAAGCACACATTCACCCCAAAAACCAATCGGCAGATTTCCTTGAAACATTAAAGCACGGCTCACATTCAGAATATGTTGATGCTTACGTTCAACACGACCATTTTGTTGCGGTGTGCCAACACACGAAGTTTGAAAAATAATGCCATGCTCATTAAAGTACGGTAACATGCATTTGAATTCGGTCCCATTATCACTACGTACCAACTTCACAGATACTTCAAATTGACATTTAATCATAGCCATAAATGATTGAAAAGCGGAATAAACTTCTGTTTTTGAATTCAACAAATACACCCAAACACCTCTTGAAAAATCATCAACCAATGTCAAAAAATATTGAGCACCACAAGTAGAAGGAGTTTTATATGCTCCCCATAAATCACAATGAATCAATTCAAAAATCCGACTAGCTCTACTATCACTACTAGGGAAGCTAGCCCGTGAATGTTTTGCTTGAGGGCACACATCGCATGCTTTATTTAATGCTTTTCTATGAGAGCTATCACTAATTGCGGGTACTAACTTGACGACCTTGTCCGACGGGTGTCCCAATCGCCTATGCCACAGTTCAAATTCAGAAATCTTCGGGATTGTCACTGCACATACTGTAGGAAGACGCCGGAAAAAGTATAGTCCATCCTTGCGTTCACCGGCCCCAATCAGGCTCCCCGAGTGATGGTCCTGTATAGCACACAAATTATTAGTGAATCGGACAAAACAATTAGAATCATCTATCATTTGAGACACCGATAATAAGTTGCAGTTTAAATTAGGCACAAAGAGAACATTTTCCAGAGAAATATTATCAGTCAGTATAACACGTCCCGCCTTTGTAGCCATAGGACGGTCGCCATTAGGAAGGCCCACGGGAAACGGAGAAATGGATTGAGCATCTGTTAAACACGTTTCATCACCAGTGACGTGATTCGAAGCACCCGTATCAATTATCCAAGACAAAGAGAAATACTCACCAATCATCCGATCTTGTTTTTGATTATTGACCATATTTAAGAGAACCTGAATATGCTCGGGTTTAAGATCATCCAAGGAGACTCCAACAGTGTTGCTGGGTTGCGACTGACTCGACGAGTGGACTGCCCCACCAACGCTACTGCTCACAGCGTTCGCACGTGATGTCATAGCACCACTAGGTCTGTTCCGGTCAGCAGGCGAGTTGGAAGGTCGAGTGGACCAGCTGCCACTCTTGCAGCTCCTGTTTTTATTCGGCCACCATTCTGGGTAGCCGTGCAATTTGAAGCACGTAGAGTTTTTGTGACCCGTTTTCTGGCAATGGGAGCAGGAGAGTTTTGATTTGTCCTTCCAACGATCGGCCCCACCTTTCCAATGATCAGTCGGTACCGCAAACACGTGAGTGTCCACGGTATCATTCACGGCCTTCCCATGCGCTATTCCTCTTGATTCTTCTTCTTGAATGAGTGATTCCAAGGCGTCCTCCAAAGTCACAGGAGGTTTTTGAGACAACAAATTCGACCGGACAACCGCGTATAGATCATCATCAATCCCTATCAAGAACTGGTGAAGCTTCTGTTGGAAATTCTCATTGGGAACTCCTACTCACAGAGTTTAAAGGACGACATTATTGTTATAATTCGGAAGCACAAAATTTTATTTTTTGTCCATCCCCTAGATGTTATAATGTGCTTGCTACAATAGGAAAGAGGTTGAGCATACGGCTCTTAATGAACCCATACCATATGTTTGGTGGTGTGAATGTAGCTCACACTTGATGGGATTCACCTACGTAGGTGTGGAAGTGTGGCCGCTTCCTATGAGAATTGCGATATGGGCTATTCTCTAGAGCACCTATGAGCATATCCAGGTCGGACGTATGGCCAGTATAAGGCGTCACTTTATTCGCGGAGTCAGAATGTCATACATATTCAGTTGCGTGCTTTAAGTGACGGGTTTCTATCTCCCTATCAAGTTCAATACGAAAGTCACTTGGTAGGAAAGAGATCATAGCTTAAATGTCACTAAGTGTTAATTCAAGTCGAAAGACATTGACACCTATTCAATTGTTTTGTTTGCCCAAAACCAATATCCTTCTCCTTTCTTTTCTTTCTTTTCCGCATATTCGAACCTGTGGGGGATTGTTGGAAATTCTCATTGGGAAACACAAAGGAAAAAAGGGTGAGTGAAAATTCAAGAGTCCCACATTGGAAAAACTCTTCATATTCCTCTTGTTTATTAATTGGGGAATGAGTGTAACTCTTGTTTGAGAAAGTGTGAGAATGGTATGGGTGGACACATCACACACACGCGCGCGCGCGCCGGGCCGGGCGCGGGCCGCGGGCCGCGGGCCGTGGGCCGTGGGCCGTGGGCCTTGGGCCTTGGGCCTTGGGCCTTGGGCCTTGGGCCTTGGTACTTGGTACTTGGTACTTGGGCCTTGGGCCTTGGGCCTTGGGCCTTGGGCCTTGGTACTTGGTACTTGGTACTTGGTACTTGGTACTTGGTACTTGGTACTTGGTACTTGGTACTTGGTACTTGGTACTTGGTACTTGGTACTTGGTACTTGGTACTTGGTACTTGGTACTTGGTACTTGGTACTTGGTACTTGGTACTTGGGAATGCGGTTCGCGGGCGTGGGGTGGGTTTTGTGGGTCAACCCTATTCTTTTTGGTAACTGGACCGTTTTGCTTAAGTCATTGTTACGGGAATCTGTATTGATTACGTAACCGTTGGATTAATTACCATTAATTACGTCCGTTACTACATTCAATGTCTCTGACCGTTTTTGGCTGTTGCAACATTCATTCCCTCAGCCGTTTTTGTCTGTTGCAATGCTTTCCTTCTAATTATTTAAATCAGAGTTTCAGTTCCCTTCTCACAGAAAATCATACACACAAAATACGAAAACACATTCTTACTCTCACACAAAATTGCTCTCGGTTTTGGGCATACGTTCTGACTCCATCCGGCTTTGTGAGTGCACACAACGTCGGAGTTGCGCTAATCCTGGAGGGCGACTGCATTCTGTTCTACTGCACCGGGAGGTAGCGCGGAATCGTCTTTTAGGACAGTGGGTGTCCACGACGCAACAATTGTTCTTCGTTCAGTTCATCGAATCAGATAAGTTTGTTCTAATTTTCGCTTTAATCGCAACAATCTAAAAGACGATTATTATGGCTTTGACTTCCAAATTCATGATTCCTGATATGTCTAAGTTAGAACCTCTTGATGGCAAGAATTATAAACGTTGGGCTGTTAGGATGCGATTCTATTTAGAACAAATTGAGATTGCTTATGTGCTTGATGATGTTGTCGAACCTGATGATGAAACTGAATTGCATGCTTTTGAGTTGAAATTTGCTAAAGATGATAGGACATGTAAGGGCATGTTGCTGCATCATATGTCGAATACTTTGCTTGATATCTATATGGGGTTTAATCATGCTAGGGATATTTGGGATGCATTAGAAAAGAAATATGGAACTGATGATGCTGGTACTAAGCGTTATTGTGTCAGTAAGTGGTTAGCTTTTCAAGTCCAAGATGATAAACCAATTATTGATCAGATTCATGCTTATGAAAATATTTGCATTGCTATGGCTGCCGAGGGTTTGAGTATTTGTGATATTACCCTTGCTATAGTTTTAATTGAGAAACTCCCACCCTCTTGGAAAGATTTTCGTAATCAGTTAATGCATAAGAAAAAGGACCTTACCTTAGAGGAGCTTGTAGGTCACCTGAAAATTGAGGAGGAAAATCGTATTAAGGATAAGGGTCAATCTGTGTTTTCCGGGTCTGCTAAGGCTAACCTTGTAGAACCTAAGCCTCATGCATATTCTGAAAAGTTTAAGGGAAAGGGAAGTCCTTTCAAGCCTCAAGGGAAACCAATGAAGTATAAGTTCAAGGGCAAGTGTTTTGAATGTGGGAAAACTGGTCACAAGTCTGTAGATTGCAGATCCAAGAAGAAGTCGGATCAGAACCAAGCCAACCTTGCTGAAGCTAATGAAGTTTCTAATCCTAACCATTTTGTTGCGGTTGTTTCAGAAGCTAACTTGACAGGTAATGTTGCTGAATGGATCGTTGATACTGGAGCAACGAGACATATCTGCACCAACAAAGACATGTTCACTACCTACGAAAAAACTGATGGTGAAAATGTCTTCATGGGTAATTCAGCTTCTGCAACTGTTCAAGGCAAAGGGAAGATCGTTCTCACTCTTACCTCTGGAAAACTTATTACTCTTACCAATGTGTTGCATGTTCCAGAAATGCGTAGGAACCTGATTTCTGGTAGCTTGCTAATGAAGGCTGGATTGAAGCTTTCATTTGATTCTGATAGGCTTGTTATTACTCATAATGGGGAGTTTGTGGGAAAGGGTTTCTGTAATGGGGGTTTATTTACTCTTGATGTCAAACTTGAAATTATGAATAAGAATGCTAGTACTTCTTCTGTTTATATTGCTGAGTCTATTGATTTATGGCATGCAAGGTTGGGTCATCTTAACATTGCTTCAATTAAAAGGCTTAAACAACTTAACTTGATTCCCAGTTTTTCTAAAACTGATTTTGCAAAATGTGAAGTATGTGTTGAGGCCAAGTTTGCAAAGAAGCCATTTAAATCAATAGATAGACAAACTAAAGTACTAGAGCTTGTTCATAGTGACTTGGGGGATTTTAAAAATTATGAGAGCAGGGGTGGTAAAAGGTATTATATTACTTTTGTTGATGACTGCTCAAGATTCACCATGGTTTATCTTCTCAGGTCAAAAGATGAGGCTGAGGAAATGTTCCTCAAATACAAGGCCGAAGTGGAGAACCAACTTGATAGGAAGATCAAGAGACTTAGGAGTGATAGGGGTGGTGAATATGACCCTAACACTCTTAAGGCATTTTGTGAGCAGAATGGGATCATTCATGAGACAACGGCTCCCTACACACCCGAGCAGAACGGGATTGCTGAAAGGAAGAACAGAACATTGAAGAACATGATGAATTCTATGCTTATTAGTTCTGGGTTTTCTGATAACATGTGGGGGGAAGCTATATTATCTGCTTGTCATGTTTTAAACAGGGTACCTCACAAGAAGCTAGACAAGACTCCATACGAAATATGGAAGGGTCGTGCACCTAACCTAAGTTATTTGAAAGTGTGGGGGTGTCTAGCAAAGGTGGCTATACCCAGCTTCAAAGGGGACAAGATTGGTCCTAAAACGGTTGATTGTATTTTTATTGGTTATGCTTACCAAAGTGCTGCATATCGTTTTCTTGTTAAAGGTGCTAACAATTCTTATGCAGGTGGTAACATCATTGAGGCAAGAGATGCCGAGTTTTTTGAAACAGTATTTCCTTTGAAAATATCTTGTATCAATGATGTGCCTTCTTCTAGCACTTCTTCTAGTATGCCTGTTGTTGCTCCTCCCACCTATGATGTGAATTCTGAATTTGAGCCAAGGAGGAGCAAGAGGGCAAGAAAGGAAACCAGTTATGGTGATGATTTTATTACTGCTTTCTTAACTGAACCTTACTTGATTGATGATGACTTTGTTTATGTCTTTATTTTGGAAGATGATCCTAGGACCTATGAAGAGGCTATGAAATCTGTTGATGCAGTGTTTTGGAAAGAGGCAATAGATAGTGAACTTCAGTCAATCCTAAGTAACAATACTTGGGAGTTGGTTGATCTGCCTAGGGGTTGCAAGCCCATTACTTGTAAATGGATCTTTAGGAAAAAATTGAAATCCACTGGATCCATTGACAAGTATAAGGCTAGAATTGTGGTGAGGGGATTCACCCAAAGGCATGGTATTGATTATTTTGATACTTATTCTCCTGTCACTAAAATTGCTACTATTAGAACTTTGATTGCTCTTGCTTGCATTCATGATCTTGTTGTGCATCAAATGGATGTTAAAACTGCATTCTTAAATGGTGATTTGGATGAGGAAATTTACATGGTTCAACCGGAAGGGTTTGTTGTTCCTGGTCAAGAGAATAAGGTTTGTAAATTAGTCAAGTCCTTGTATGGGCTTAAGCAAGCTCCAAAGCAATGGCATGACAAATTTGACAAGACTATGACAGGTAATGGGTTCCATGTAAATGAAGGTGATTCTTGTGTTTACTCTAAGCATGATTCTGATGGTTGTGTGATTATTTGTCTTTATGTGGATGATATGTTAATTTTTGGGACTAATTTGGATCGAGTAAATGAGACAAAAAGTTTTCTAAGTTCTAAGTTTGAAATGAAAGATATGGGTGAGGCAGATGTGATTTTAGGAGTGAAAATCAAGAGAACTCCAAATGGCATTTGTCTTAGCCAAGCTCACTATGTTGAAAAGTTACTTAAAAAATTTAACTCTTTTGACGTCGATCCAGTTAGGACTCCCTATGATCCAAGCATCCACTTAAGGAAAAATAATGGTGATCCTGTTAGCCAATCTGAATATGCTAAGATTATTGGTAGTGTTATGTTTCTGATGAACTACACTAGACCTGACATTGCTTATTCTGTGAGTAGATTAAGCAGGTATACTCATAACCCAAGTCATGAACATTGGGATGCTTTGAAGAGATTGCTCAGGTACCTTAAGGGTACCATGGATTGGAGTTTGCACTACTCCAAGTTTCCAGGAGTTTTGGAAGGCTATTGTGATGCTAACTGGGTTTCTGGCAATGATGAAATTAACTCTACCAGTGGTTATGTTTTCACCCTAGGGGGTGGAGCTGTGTCTTGGAAATCTTGTAAACAATCTTGTACTGCTATGTCTACTATGGAATCTGAGTTTATTGCTCTTGAATTGGCAGGTCATGAGGCAGAATGGTTGAGAAATGTGCTTGCAGATATTCCGCTGTGGGGGAAGCCAGCTCCTTCAGTTGCACTTCATTGTGATTCGCAAGCGGCTATTGCTGTGGCAAACAACCATGCCTACAATGGGAAGAAAAGGCACATTCGTTTGAGGCACAAGGCCATCAAAGAATTGTTGTCAAGTGGGGTGATATCACTAGACTATGTAAAGTCTGAAATGAACATTGCGGATCCGTTAACGAAAGGCCTATGTAGAAAACTAGTTTTGGAAACATCGGAAGGGATGGGCCTGAAGCCCGTTGAATGAATTGTAAAATAATGAACTCCTACTCACAGAGTTTAAAGGACGACATTATTGTTATAATTCGGAAGCACAAAATTTTATTTTTTGTCCATCCCCTAGATGTTATAATGTGCTTGCTACAATAGGAAAGAGGTTGAGCATACGGCTCTTAATGAACCCATACCATATGTTTGGTGGTGTGAATGTAGCTCACACTTGATGGGATTCACCTACGTAGGTGTGGAAGTGTGGCCGCTTCCTATGAGAATTGCGATATGGGCTATTCTCTAGAGCACCTATGAGCATATCCAGGTCGGACGTATGGCCAGTATAAGGCGTCACTTTATTCGCGGAGTCAGAATGTCATACATATTCAGTTGCGTGCTTTAAGTGACGGGTTTCTATCTCCCTATCAAGTTCAATACGAAAGTCACTTGGTAGGAAAGAGATCATAGCTTAAATGTCACTAAGTGTTAATTCAAGTCGAAAGACATTGACACCTATTCAATTGTTTTGTTTGCCCAAAACCAATATCCTTCTCCTTTCTTTTCTTTCTTTTCCGCATATTCGAACCTGTGGGGGATTGTTGGAAATTCTCATTGGGAAACACAAAGGAAAAAAGGGTGAGTGAAAATTCAAGAGTCCCACATTGGAAAAACTCTTCATATTCCTCTTGTTTATTAATTGGGGAATGAGTGTAACTCTTGTTTGAGAAAGTGTGAGAATGGTATGGGTGGACATATCACACACACGCGCGCGCGCGCCGGGCCGGGCGCGGGCCGCGGGCCGCGGGCCGTGGGCCGTGGGCCGTGGGCCGTGGGCCTTGGGCCTTGGGCCTTGGGCCTTGGGCCTTGGGCCTTGGGCCTTGGGCCTTGGTACTTGGTACTTGGTACTTGGTACTTGGGCCTTGGGCCTTGGTACTTGGTACTTGGTACTTGGTACTTGGTACTTGGTACTTGGTACTTGGTACTTGGTACTTGGTACTTGGTACTTGGTACTTGGTACTTGGGAATGCGGTTCGCGGGCGTGGGGTGGGTTTTGTGGGTCAACCCTATTCTTTTTGGTAACTGGACCGTTTTGCTTAAGTCATTGTTACGGGAATCTGTATTGATTACGTAACCGTTGGATTAATTACCATTAATTACGTCCGTTACTACATTCAATGTCTCTGACCGTTTTTGGCTGTTGCAACATTCATCCCCTCAGCCGTTTTTGTCTGTTGCAATGCTTTCCTTCTAATTATTTAAATCAGAGTTTCAGTTCCCTTCTCACAGAAAATCATACACACAAAATACGAAAACACATTCTTACTCTCACACAAAATTGCTCTCGGTTTTGGGCATACGTTCTGACTCCATCCGGCTTTGTGAGTGCACACAACGTCGGAGTTGCGCTAATCCTGGAGGGCGACCGCATTCTGTTCTACTGCACCGGGAGGTAGCGCGGAATCGTCTTTTAGGACAGTGGGTGTCCACGACGCAACAATTGTTCTTCGTTCAGTTCATCGAATCAGATAAGTTTGTTCTAATTTTCGCTTTAATCGCAACAGCTTCTCCTCGGCTTTGTCGGCCTCATATTTGCCTACAACATCACACGTACACTTCCCACATTCACAGCCATGAGGGGGCTTTAATTGATGAAGGTCATCATACAACCCCATCAACAGATTGTAATAGTCTTCGATTGACATACCCTTGGTCTGTCGGCATTTCGTAATCCGTCCCCGTAGTTGTTGCAAGCGCGGGCCCGTGGAAACGCAAAAGCGCTTCTCCAAATACTCCCAAAGAGGTCGTGCTTCCTCCATATACGGAATTGATATGGCGACCTTTGGTGCCATGGTTTTGAGAATCCAAGCAACAATCATCGAGTTTTTAGTCACCCAATCCAGCAACTTGGCCTCGTCCTTCGGTTTCGGAACAGTTCCATTCACGAAACCGTACTTCCTACGTGATTTCAAGGACAAAGTAATCGCCCGTGACCACGCTAAGTAATTGTCTTTGCCCTTCAAGACCACGTGTGTGATCAAATTACTGGGCTGGTCTCCTGCAGAGAGGTAAAAAGGTGAAGAAGGTTCGATCTTATCGTCTGACATAGCTGCAAATTGTGCGAGGAAGACGATGAACAGGGTTTAGGGTTTGGGTTATGTTTTTGCGTCTGATACCATGTTAGGAATCAATTTTCCCTTAGCTGTATTTGTCATTCAGTTCTGTTTTTATACAAGCTACAAATATACGAGCTAATAACTTAGGCGCAAGACTATACGGGCCTGAATACACCAAGTGGGCTAATATGCTTAACAAGTACTCGTGTTTGATGTGGATGCGCTAGTGTTAACCTTGTATTTGCCTTGAACTAGGGGTTTCCACTTAGGCATAACCTGTAGTGGCACAGTTTGGCTAGCCTCCCGGCACGCTACAGCTTCTTTTTTTTTCCCTGTAGTAGGTTAGCAAATGTGAGGTTATCCACTTCCACCTCCAGCAGGCAAAAGCCAGCCTCAAAATCCACCTGCACTCCAAATTTTACTGCCAATGCCTCAGCCTGCACTACTGATATGTCTGCTTTCATCCTTTTCCTAGCTACTAGTAGTACATCTCCTTCATGATCCCTAACCATTACTCCGAGACCCACCGTAATATCCTATCTCAGAGCCGCATCCGTGTTTAGTTTTGCATAACCAGCTTGTGGAGCCTTCCAGAACTGTTCTGCTGGTGTGTGCGCAGTTGGGGTTACCTCACAGTCAGCAGTATTTGATGCGTTGTACTCATTCAGAAGGGCCATGATGCGATTGCATATTAGGATAGATTCTTACGGAATGTTATTGTAGAATTCGAAAAGTGGCAAAAAATCTTTTTCTGACATGTTGCTTAATTAAGTGCAAACCCTTGGAATTTGGATGCTACCGGTGAAATTTTCTTCTAGGAATTTTAGTTGTTTATTTCTTATGTTAACTACTTGTTAAGATCTGTGTTAGTAGTAATATGATGTGTATAGAAGGTCGCTGGATTCAGGAGTTTAAACAAAGTACATACATGTTTCCAGATTCAGGAAAGGCATTATCATATTCCATAGAGGCTGCTGGGCCAAATTTGGGTCCACAACTACTGTCCATGAGTGAATTTTTGATGTCTAGCTTAAACGAATCCTATCAATCAAGATATGGAGCTGCTATAATGGACAGGCCAAATGATGAATGAAGTGTAAGCTATACAATACTGCACAACAGTACTTGCCAGCATGCTGCTCCAACTTGTATCAATTTGATGAATTCAGCAATCTTCAGGTTTCCTGTTTCTGATAGAAACATGTCTATCCAAACGTGTAATCATCCTCTACCAATGAAAAAAAGCCAACACCTACAGCACCATGTATGACCAGATCCTACTGAAATGATTTTTATTCTCACGTGTTGTTACGAAGTGTTTGAACTATCAAGACACCGTTTTTCAGGGGATCCTGAAAGCAAGTATAGTGTTAGTTTCCAGAGTCATATACTCTGTGTTAGTATCAGAGAACATTCAGTAGTGACAAGTTTAATTGGCCTTCTTAAGCACTATAAATGCTGAAGTGCTCCTATATGTCTTGTCCTCAAGAATGATTGTTATTTAAGAGATAGCGTAAGAGTCCTTGTGCTTCTTCAAAGTAATAGCATATATGTGTTTTACTTATTCTGTTATTGTGTGTATTATATTATAACAATGTTAATGGTTTTTACTTGTTTTTGTAGGAAAAATGAAGTATGGATGTTAAGGAAAGTAGTCAAATTATATTTCGAGCAAAAAGATATTGTGGTTGTCTTTGATATTATGGATTATGAAACCTACTGTATTTTAGATTTTAGAGATACAGAGTAACATTGACTTATTTTCTTTTTATTTAAAGATTTTAGTGTTTTATTTTATGCATATACTTTTGTGTTAAAACACTTTTGATATGAATGAAAGTTTTTTCTTGAGACTATTATTTTTAGTTTTCAATTTTTTTGATTTACGGCAACATGTATACATTATAAATGATTATCGAATTTTTTGCACGTTTCAATTGTTACTAGCCATATATTTTTGTGCGTGTCTAACTATTAATTATAAATGAATCATCAATTTTAGCAATGGTTATGTCCGTGGCTAATTGAGTTTTTAGCCACAATTGTTGTATTCTTGCCACGATTTTTTTCGTGGCTATGGGATATTATTTCCCACTTGATATTACTCATCGCCACGAGTTTTCACTTTTTGCCACGACGTTTTTCGTGGCAAAATATTATAATTTTCCATGGGTTTTCCCGTGGCCATAAAAATTATTTTTGCCACAACCATGTTTTTCCCGTGGCAAAATTCTTGCCACGGCCACTTGTGCCACGGGAGTATCAGACGGGAATTTTCGTGGCTACATAGCATAGCCAAGGAAATTTTCTACTTACAATTGTGCCACGATGATTACCGTGGCACAAGTGATGATTTGTAGTAGTATATAAGCAAACTTACATTCGAAGCGTGTTGTAGACACCTAATTTGTGTATTCCCATTGGGATGATGACGATACCATTATCCTTATTAGGCGATCGGAGCAACTCCGTGCGGAAGTCTCAGTTGCTAAGAACATTTCCAAAATCCAATAGCCAAAATCCAATCCCCGAGGCCGTTCCCATTCCGGAACTCGGTACAAAATACAAATTCCAAAAATAAATTTCAAAATCCAAGTATAATCTCACCCAATGGAATATCCCATTGGTTTTACAATGCCTGTTCCAGTCGAAATGACACTAAGAAATCCAAATTCGGGCGCCGACCCACAAAATCGAGCAAGCCGGGCCTCGTCCCGTAAAACCGAATTCAAAAACTTGAAACGGCTTGTTTTTAGACGCAAACTAAGCCTTAACCATCAAGAAAACACTACGTTCCAACTTTATACAATTCTTACGAAGGTACACCATTACAAGCCAAAACAAGGACGACATCTTTCGTCCTTGTTTGGCAGCTTCTGCGCCTCGTCAGCAGCGCCTGGCGCTGGCAGCTCCGTTGGACGCTGGCGTGAGCTGGCGTTTAGCAGCAGCTTCTCTTATTTAAACCCCTAATTCTGAGCATTATGGGGAGGCAAAATAAAAACACAACGTCGTAATACAAAAATTGCCACTCAAATAAAAAATACAAAAATCCTCCAAAATCACATACAATTTTCAAGTTCTAAGCAATTGAGAGCTCTAAAAGGAATTCTTGCCTAAACCTAACTAGGTAATTCCGAATCCCACCCCTAATCAATCATGTTTCTTTGATTTTATCTTTCAAAAATGATTAGTAAGTTGGCATTTTTAATCCTAAAAGTGTCACTTACAACAATCATACATTTCTTACAAAATCCAAACTTTATGTGATACAAAAATACAAACTTTCAAGATTCAATGATGTTCAAAGTTGTTTGTAATCACTTCTTTTAACTAGAATCACCTTCAAAACATGGAGTAATCAAAGAAGATGCCTTTCTAATGTTTAAAGGTTTAATCTTTGATATTCAAGACTCCATTTTTCAAATTTCAAGTTCAAGTTTCAAGATCCAATAATGTTTAGGGTTGTTTGCAATCACTTCCTTAAACTAGGATCATTTCAAAATAAGAGCTCATCAAAGATCAAGCCTTTTCAACATTAAAAGGTCCAATATTTGAGATTCAAGACTCTTAAATTCAATATTTCAAGTTCAAGTTCAATATTTCAAGTTCAAGTTCAATATTTCAAGTTTAAGTTCAATATTTCAAAGTTCCACATTTCTAGTTCAATATTTCAAGTCCAATATTTCAAGATTCAAACTTTTCAAGTTCAAGTTCTATGTTCAAAATCTAAGACACTTTAGTTCGAGCAACTTGACCTAAAGTAGAGATTTTTGCTTTGAATTCGTGTCGGGCGCACTTATTTTTAAGGAGTCTTTTGGCGTTCGGATCTCATGTGCTAAGATTCAAGTTCAATACCGCAATTTCAATTATGCAATTTCAATTCCGCACTTTCAATTATGCAATTTCAGTTCCGCACTTTCAATTATGCAATTTCAGTTCCGCACTTTCAATTATGCAATTTCAGTTCCGCACTTTCAATTATGCAATTTCAATTATGCAATTTCAATTCCGCAACTTTACTTGCCTAGTCCTTCTAGGCAATGTGGTTCTACCTCCTAGTACATTTCTAGGTGGTCTTGTACTTTACTAATTCCGCACCTATTTTGCATTGTGAGGTTGCTTCACTTGCTTATTGCTTTCATCACCTAACATGCTAAATACAACAAGATACAAGGTTACGCCACGCTTAACAAAGATAATTTCTTGGACAAACCGATCTTAGGTTCCCTTAAATTAACTTTAAAGCAAAGTGACCACAATACAAACTAGAAATTCGATTTGTTCTAAATTCAAACCCACATAGTTAAAAATAGGGTATTTTCGAAAATGTTGTGCCACGCATTTGAATAATTTTTAAAGCTCGCGGAATAAGCATCTCATTCCCTTGCCCGGATCTCACCCGTCCGTTTCTAAGATTCAATGCCTTATCCTAATAGAGTCATCTTTTTGGTCTTTCCAAACGAGACCCTAAATAATGTTTGGTGGCGACTCCTTCAAAGTACAAAGATACGAAAGCTTTCTAAAAACAACCTCCATCAAGCCACTGATCTGCTTAAGTTCTGGATGTCAGCACTGGCGCCAGGCGCAGCCCCCTGCGCCAAACGCCACTGCCTGCATCCAGCACAGTGGCTCACAGTGGCTTGCTGCCCATATTTGCTCAAGTTTTCAAGTGGGAGTCAGTCTATCTTTGAACTTTGAAGGACGCTCCCAAACCTTGAGAACGAATGTCGAAAAACGAGCTTTTCAAATACAATATTCAAGTGCGATTTCAATTTTCAATTTCTAGGCATTTCATGCATTTTTCAAAAACCATATTTGTGCAAAACGAATTTCTATCTTGCCCAAACGGCTGTGTTCTACATTCGGGATAGCTCGGGGGCAACGAAATGGTGACTCTCCATACGGTTCCCAACCAAAGTGTGTGACCATTTCCGCGCCTACCGAAACTTGGCATTTTCTTGACATTCCCGATGTCAAGTATGGAGGTCGTCTGCCGACACACACGTCTCTTAGGTGGATGTGCAAGTTGTCACCGGATCCGCCTCTTAGTCGGGTACCTTTTGACACCCAAAGCCGACCACTTGCATCATACAAAGCTTAGACCGACCTTAGGTTGAGAACTTTGCATGTCGCATTCATATTCATGTTAGTGTGACAACGTGCTACTTGTGCATTGTGTGGGCGTCTTTGCACGCGTGAATGGCTAACCTCGAGTTCTAGCTTTGCCAAAACCCATTAGCCTCCAACTAGGAAGCCAACCCCCTAGGAGCATCATTCAAGCCTCATGCATCTAAAATCGCCGATTTAAGGTCTTTTAGGAGTGCCACTCCATTTGATTCAAAACCCTCAAACACGCCTCACGCACAAATGCCAAATTCAAAATTTAATCCAACATCGTCATAATGCCGGATTTTCTAGTCCAAATTTCGAGTTTCAAATTCAAAGTCCAATCCAACGGCGTCATAATGTCGGATTTTCTAGTCCAAATTTCAAGTTTCAAATTCAAATTCAATCCAACGGCGTAATAATGCCGAATTTTCTAGTCCAAACTTCGAGTTTCAAATTCAAAATTCAATCCAACGGCGTCACAATGCCGGATTTTCTAGTCCAAATTTCGAGTTTCAAATTCAAAGTTCAATCCAACGGCGTCGTAATGCCGGATTTTCTAGTCAAAATTCCAAATTCAAAATTCAAGTCCAACGGTGTCATGCCGGATTTTCTAGTTCAAGCATTCAAATCTTCAAATTCCATCTTTCGAATCTCAAAATCAAGTTGCCAATTTCAATCTCAAAGTCTCAAATTCAAATGTCCA
Source organism: Spinacia oleracea (assembly GCF_020520425.1). NCBI lineage: Eukaryota > Viridiplantae > Streptophyta > Magnoliopsida > Caryophyllales > Amaranthaceae > Spinacia > Spinacia oleracea. The sequence continues at coordinate 68,984,716 of NC_079491.1, read as the reverse complement.
AACTCATGCTGGCGTAATGCCAACTTTTCAATTCAAGCTTCAAGACCAAATTCCTAAGTTCAATCTTTCAAACTTCAAGTCCTATACTCAAAATTTCAAGTTCCAAATCCATGCCGGCATAATGCCGACTTTTCCATTCCATATTTCAAACCTCAAGTAGAAGTACTAAGTTCAATCTTCCAAAATCTCAAATCCCCTATTCGAAACTTTTCAATTCCAAAATCTATGATGGCGTAGTGCCGGATTTTCCTCATTCAATTTCAAATTCAAAATTCCATGATCAAACATTTCAAAATTTCAAGTCCACGGCGGCATGAGGCCGGACTTTCAAAATTCCAAATTCAATGTCTCAAATCCATGGCGGCATAATGCCGGGATTTTCAAACTCAAAGCCTCATACCCTGTACAAAAGTGCGTCTTTCCATTTCAAAGTTCAAACTCCGAGTCAAATCCAAATTTCGAATGCATCTTCAAGCTACAAAAAATCCTTGTCTTCCATTGCTTCCAAATACGAAATTCAAAACGTTTCCAATGGGTTGAAAATCCCTTGAAATAATACAAATCCAAATTCGAAAACACTTCCAATGGGTTGAAAATCCCCTGAAATAGTACAAGTCCAATTGTCCAACGGGTTGAAAATCACCAGAAATAATACAAATTTAAATTCTAAATTCTATCTACGGGTTGAAACTCCCCTAAAATAATTAGAAATTCTACGGGTTGAAATTCCCCTAAAATAGTCCAAATTCTACTCCGGGTTGACACTCCCCTAAAATATTCCAAGATCCAATGGGTTGAAATTCCCCTTAAATATTGACGGGTTGAAATTCCCTTGAAATAATACAAAATCAATTCCCTTTCAATCGGGTTGAAAATCCCCTAAAATAGTGCGAAATCCAATGGGTTGAAATTCCCTTAAAATATTGACGGGTTGAAACTCCCCTAAAATAATACAATATCCAATCTCCTAAAACATTTTCAATGGGTTAAAATCCCCCTAAAATAGTCTGAGTTCAATGTTCCAAGTTCTAGTACAAGGAGGAAGCCTCCACAAAAGAATGAAGCTCCTCTCAAATATTTCCAACGGGTTGCAAATCTCGAATACAAATACAAAATCCAAAATCCTGAATCTTCGGAGTGGCACTTAGAGTCAAGTTTAGGTCTCATTCATTGCATGCATATCATATCATGAGTCGGGAAGTCCAAATTCTAAAGTCATGTGGCGTGTCCTAACTAGGAGTCCAAAGATCCTGTGGGTTCGCCGAAGAGGAGAAAGGTTGAGGAGAACTGCATCAGCCCTAGCTTCCTTTATAGCCGGTATCGAGCAAGCAGTCAACTCACCTTCTACAAATCAAGCTTCAAGTCCCTTTCAAGAATCAATTCAAATGGCCACTGTCGATCAATTCACTCGGCTCATGGCGGCCGTAGCCAACCTCAATACCAACCCGGAGAATGTGAGCAACCGCTTGGGTGTTGTGGATGACCTAACCAAAAAGATCTCTGCTCCAAATGGAAAAATGTTCAAGATTAATGTGGGCGAAGGATCTATGATGAGCTAGTCCGAGTCAGAGGATGAGTCTGAATCCGAGTCTAGTAATGAGTCTAAGAGTCTAGGGCTAGAGTCTTACATCAATCAAGAGCCTCTAAAGGCCGAGCTTCAAGTCAAAACTGTCGATGTAATGATTGCCAATTTCAATGACACTTCAATTTCCTCTTACTCTTCGAGTCAAAATTCAAAACACACTTCAAATCCAAACAACTTTTCTTCACAAGAAACTGGCCTTGAAATACTAAAAGCTATTGAAAATTATAAAAACAGGACGCCCATAATTGAGGAAACAGAAAAAGTTAACCTTTCTAACAGCATTGATTCAAAATTAGTTCACATTGGTCTGACTCTATCTCAAGCAGAGCGGGATGATCTTATCAAGCTACTTTCAGAGTACATAGACGTCTTCGCATGATCCTATCATGATATGCCAGGGGTTGATCCAAGCATCGGTCAGCATACAATTCCCCTCATTCCAGGTTCAAAACCCATCAAGCAGAAACTCCCTCGCATGAAACCGGACGTTTCCCTCCAAATTCAAGAAGAAGTCTCTAAGCAGCTAGACGTCGGGTTTAGTCAAGAGTCCAAGTATCCAGATCTTTCAAGGTATTGGGTTCCAGCAAGTGTCCCAGTTCATTCAAGAAAATATTATATGCATATACGGTGTTCCTCACAAGTTCATCAGTGATCAGGGAACTCATTTCCAAGAAGAATGTGAAGGCCCATTCAACAAGTACAGGATTCAAAATTCAAGTTCTATAATCTTTAACCGAGCAAGGTTGTGCCAAGCAAGGCATCTACAATTCCAAAGTATAAAATTCAAGTTACAAACTCCAAAGGTTCAAGTTCTAAAAACATCTACAAGCTTCAATAGTTCAAACTTCAAAAGGGGATACCGTAGAATCTTCAATAAAACAATCCCAATGGACCCATGCTCAGGGAAATTCAGCATCATCGTTCTTCGCCTTACCACCCGCAAACAAATGGGGCAGTCGAAGCAGCCAAGAAGAATGTCAAAACCAGCATCATGAAAATGACAACCAATTACAAAGACTGGCCCCAAAAGCTGCACTTCGCATTATGGGGGTATCGAACTTCAATTCGCACTTCAACTGGTGCAACCCCATTCTCATTAGTCTATGGAATGGAGGCAGTACAACCTATCGAGCTGGACATACCTTCTCTAAGGATAGTCCTCGAAAGAAAAATCCCAAAAGCTGCATGGGTACAAGCAAGGTATGATGAGCTAATCATGCTTGATAAGCATCGGCTTCAGGCCGCTCACCACGTACAAGTCTATCAGCGCAGGGTGGCCAGACATTTCAACAAGAGGGTCAGAACCCGAAACATCAAGGAAGGCGAGCTTGTCCTGAAAGCCCTTCGCAAAAGCGTCATGGACCCAAGGGGAAAATTCAAACCCAACTGGGCAGGACCATACATTGTCAAGAAAATCCTCTTCGGGGGAGCAGTCGAATTAACAGATGTCGACGGAACAGAATTCCGATCTCTGACAAACCTCGATCGACTATGTTAAATACACTTCCTAAACACACTTCCTAAACCTTTTCACTTCCACTAAATACACTTCCTAAACACATTTTCTAAACACATACTTAAACACAATTCCTTTTAATACAACTTCAAACACCATTAGCCTACAAAGATCACTAGTGGAAAAAGGGCCATTTGCATCGCACTTTTAAGCACATTTGCATCGCACATTGTGCGTGGCAAAAGATCTCGATGCAAATGACCCTTATTTGCGTCGCACATTAAGCAAATGTGCGTGGCAAATGACTTTTCAGGCACCATGTTGAAAAGTCATTTGCCACGCACATTAGCTTAAAGTGCGTGGCAAATGACTTTCAGGCGCCGAAAAAAAAAGTCATTTGCCACGCACAATAGCTTAATGTGCGACGCAAATGACAATTTGAGCGCCAAAAAATTAAGTCATTTGCCTCGCACATTAAGCTAACGTGCGTGGCAAATGACTTATTTTTTGTTTTTTTTTTAAATTGGTTTTTTAATATTTTATTGGAAATTCCGACATGATCGTCTTTGAAAGTAGACGCTTCCCAATACCGGGAATACATATATAAATAATACCTGTCACAATAGTTTACAACGTAATTAACGTTCCCAATAAAAGGCAATTAAATTCGTCATAGATCAACCAACATGTTACAAAACAAACATAAAATTACTACAACAAAGGTATCTAGCTAGAGATCGAGTTCATATTACAAATTAAGCTAAAAGTCGACATTGTTCATGAAGTAATCTGCCCAAAAATCTTTCACCTCATTAATCTCCTCCGGTGAATAAGGCAATGTTCTTGAAAAATCCTAAAAAAGTGTAAATAATTCAATTTATCAACGATCGATCAATATAATAGTTTTGTGTACTTCAATTTATTATATAAAGTACGTAGTTTATGAGAACATACCTTAGTAAGATCTTGACTATTACCATGATTCATTATTATGTCGTACATAAAACGCATGACGTGGTAGCCACATTCTAGTGATCCCGGTTGTTGAGCACACTACATGCATTAAAATAAATAACACAAGTAAAATTTCTATCACATTGTATGTTATAATTTTGAAAAACTTGATTCTTAGATAAATAATATGCATATTTACAACTTTCTAAGGCTCTTTACAATCTATTATTTCACATTTAAGGCTAATTGGGTCGTTCTAGGACATTTTTAGGCAAATATGACGTTTTCGAACCCAACTTTGAACTAAAGAACCTAAGGAATGTTTTCAAACTTATTACACGTTTAATATGCATATTTACAACTTTCTAAGGCTCTTTACAATCTATTATTTCACATTTAAGGGTAATTGGGTCGTTCTAGGACATTTTAGGCAAAAATGACGTTTTCGAACCCAACTTTGAACTAAAGAACCTAAGGAATGTTTTCAAACTTATTACACGTTTAATATGCATATTTACAACTTTCTAAGGCTCTTTACAATCTATTATTTCACATTTAAGGCTAATTTGGTCGTTCTAAGTCATTTTTAGGCAAAAATGAAGTTTTCGAACCCAACTTTGAACTAAAGAACCTAAGGAATGTTTTCAAACTTATTACACGTTTAATATGCATATTTACAACTTTCTAAGACTCTTTACAATCTATTATTTCACATTTAAGGCTAATTGGGTCGTTTTAGGACATTTTTAGGCAAATATGACGTTTTCGAACCCAACTTTGAACTAAAGAACCTAAGGAATGTTTTCAAACTTATTACACCTTTAATATGCATATTTACAACTTTTTAAGGCTCTTTACAATCTATTATTTGACATTTAAGGCTAATTTGGTCGTTTTAAGTAATTTTTTGGCAAAAATGAAGTTTTCGAACCCAACTTTGAACTAAAGAACCTAAGGAATGTTTTCAAACTTATTACACGTTTAATATGCATATTTACAACTTTCTAAGGCTCTGTACAATCTATTATTTCACATTTAAGGGTAATTGGGTCGTTCTAGGACATTTTTAGGCAAATATGACGTTTTCGAACCCAACTTTGAACTAAAGAACTTAAGGAATGTTTTCAAACTTATTACACCTTTAATATGCATATTTACAACTTTCTAAGGCTCTTTACAATCTATTATTTCAAATTTAAGGCTAATTTGGTCGTTCTAAGTCATTTTTAGGCAAAAATGAAGTTTTCGAACCCAACTTTGAACTAAGGAACCTAAGGAATGTTTTCAAACTTATTACACGTTTAATATGCATATTTACAACTTTCTAAGGCTCTTTACAATCTATTATTTCACATTTAAGGCTAATTGGGTCGTTCTAGGACATTTTTAGGCAAATATGACGTTTTCGAACCCAACTTTGAACTAAAGAACCTAAGGAATGTTTTCAAACTTGTTACACGTTTAATATGCATATTTACAACTTTCTAAGGCTCTTTACAATCTATTATTTCACATTTAAGGGTAATTGGGTCGTTCAAGGACATTTTTAGGCAAAAATGACGTTTTCGAACCCAACTTTGAACTAAAAAACCTAATGAATGTTTTCAAACTTATTACACGTTTAATATGCATATTTACAACTTTCTAAGGCTCTTTACAATCTATTATTTCACATTTAAGGCTAATTTGGTCGTTCTAAGTCATTTAACTATGCACTGATCTGCACAGAACTGATCAGAACTGTGCAGATCAATGCACATAACTGATCAGAACTGACCAGTTCTGTGCAATGATCTGCACAGAACTGATCTGAGCTGTGCATATCAGTGCACAGAACTGGTCAGTTCTGATCAGTTCTGTGCACTCATCTGCACAGCTCAGATCAGTTCTGTGCAGATCAGTGCACAGTTCTGATCAGTTCTGATCAGTTCTGTGCACTGATCTGCACAACTTAGATCAGAACTGTGCAGATCAATGCACAGAACTGATCAGAACTGACCAGTTCTGTGCACTGATTTGCACAGCTCAGATCAGAACTGTGCAGATCAGTGCACAGAACTGGTCAGTTCTGATCAGTTTTGTGCACTGATCTGTACAGCTCATATCAGAACTGTTACATCACTAAATCTCTTTCCTAGAAGCTTCTTTGCATCTGTAATTTTGTTGATATGAACAAACACAAAGAATAAGATAACACAAAGAAACATAGGCTTATTCCACAATATGATCATCAAGATCAGATCCTTATTGCACATGGGGTTCAAAAGAAAACAGGGAAGGGGGGAAGAAAAAGCATGAGAATGGGTATGTTTCTCCTAATTAAAAAGTATTTCCATTTCTCTTCCTCATATCCTATTTACAATCAAAAGTGTAGAGTAAGAACCTAATCAGAGTTTGAATAAGTTATCAAATGAAGAAGGAAGAATAGCTTTCTTCTCTGTTTGGAAACCATGACATTCAGATTAAATGTCAGTGTAAATGTCAGTGAGCACGGCTGATTATTTAGGAAGGTGGATACACTGATACTACCTAAAAGGAGAATTGGTACTTTGTGAGATAAAAATATATACAAGTTCATTAGGCCTGTTACTAGCTAAAAAGTAAAAAACTGTAGACAACATTCATGTATTAGTAATTTGTACAAGTTCACGAGACATGTTACAATCAAATGAAAAACATAGTAGACAATATTCGTGTATTCGTAATGTGAGGCAACTAATATCATGATTCTTTTCACAACAACAGCAATTCATCTTATGTTTGTCCACCACATTCACTCTAATGTATGTTGTAAGGCAAGAGGCTAGTAGTGTGAGTGAATGAGAAGGTATTTCTACCAAACAGTGCAAAACTATAAGATCATGATTCATGACATTGTGGCAGAAGACTATAAAACCAGCATAATTGGGAAACCAATAGCATCTCAAATGAAGCTGAAGTCGGAGAAGAGTAAGAAAAACAAACCAAAGATGGTGTTTGCAGGGTTTCTATCACTTTGATTCTTGGCAGCATCACCAACAAAGCACTGATTTCCAGTAAAATCAACATAAGATGGTGTTTTCCTAAAATGCACCCAATTAAAATATAATTCAACTAAAATTCAACAAAACCTACAACTAAAATTCAACAAAACCTAAATCCTAAAATGTACCCAATTAAAATTCAACAAATAATATCAACCATTAAAATTCGATTATAATGCATAATTAAAATTCAATTATAATGTCCACAATTAAAATTAAAATACACAATTAAAATTCAATAAATATCAAAACTATTCAATACCTAAGAGGGGAGAGACGACAATGAACGAGTGCGGCTGAGTGGGTGGCGGCGTGGGCGGCGGCGTTGGCGGCGGCTCTAAAAACGGAGCAGTGAGGGGAAGCAGTGAAGCGCGCAGCAGTGAGGGGAAGCAGTGAATAGTTCGCGCGCAGTACTTGAATCAGCCAAGGAACGCCGGCGCGGCAACGATGGAAGGCGGCGAAGCAACGACGGTAGTGCCGCCGGTGAGAACAAAGAAGCTAGTGTTGGTGTTGGTGGTGGTTTCGTTGGGGAGCTAGGGCGCAGTGTTAATTTGTCGAGCAATAACCTAAGTCAGAATGAATTAATATTCGTTTTGCAAATGAATTAATATTCGTTTTGCAACCAGTGCATCGCAGATTTATAATTATGCGTGGCAAATGACTCTAGGAGCACCCTAGAGTCATTTGCCACGCAGAATTATAAATCTGCGATGCACTTAATTGAGTAATTTGCGTCGCAGATTTATAATTCTGCATGGCAAATGACTCTAGGGTGCTCCTAGAGTCATTTGCCACGCAGAATTATAAATCTGCGACGCAAATGACTAAATTTTATGCTAAAATTTGTTATTTGCTTCGCATGTTCAGAATGGCGTGGCAAATGCGGGGATGCAAATAAGCCTTTTTTCACTAGTGGATCTAGGGTCGGGCGACTATGCTCTTGAGTCTTGGCACCTTGAGTACTATCCCCTGGCTCTTCCTGCAATCAATCATCAATCTTCCCTTTTCCCAAGCGGCGAGAGAGGGAACTTGCTAGTTTTCCAAGACGGGAGGATGACGAACGTCCTTTGGACTTAGATAGGTCAAGCACCGGATGGGCCACACTCCCGTCACTTTCCTCAGTTGATACAGCGCGTCTAGCTCTAGAACCTCGGACTCTAGCTGGTCCAGAGAAAAGAATGTCCCTCTGGCTTGGGCCGTTCATCCATACAACGTAACCCGCAGACAGAGTAACTGGCTCAGGTGGGTATTGAATACTCAAGAATGGTTTGGCGACCCAGTACCGCCTCCAAACTACAAGTCAATTTGCATTTAGCGCAACAGGTTTCGGGTTCTCTTCAGCACAATCCGAAATTTCTTGTTTCAAACCATACTGTCTCATCACTCTAGCAGGCGAGTAGAAGACCAACATTGTGAGGCTTGGCACCCTCAAAGCAGTAGAACCCAGGGCATGTCTCATAGCAGCAATTCCCCACCAAGGAACTACCCACCTTATACAAGATTCAACACCAGAGAGTGCGCAGCGCCACTCATCCAATGAAAGGCGGCCATACACCATGCGCCGCACAGTGAACCCCTTTCTATTGTAGCATTCCAGTTCTCCGGTGGTGCCACCAGCATGAGCCTCTCCATAAGCCAGACCTTGGGGAGTATACAAAAAAAAACATTTCAAAATTCAAAATTCAAAATACAAGTACAATTTCAATACATAAGAAAGCTCCAGATCCTTACTTGGAGTGATACCGGACTTCCCGACGGCAAAGAAGAGGGGTCCGACTTCAACATATCAAGGCCCAACAATGTTTCGCCAATCACAAGCGACATTAGGTCCCGGCCACTAGCAAACTGCTCTAAAAACTCTATTAGGGAGGCATCACCATTGCCAAACCCCTGTTTCGAAAAGAGGAAGCGAGCAAAGATACAAAAACTCAAGGCCCTCAAGCGGAAAGCCTTGGGGACACCAAGCCCAGCAAAATAGGCGACAAGGAGGGACAAATCCACCCCTCTTCCATATACAACAGCACTCAAAAGTGGGGCTTCAAGCCCAAATATCTTTCAAAACCCAAGAAAAAGTGTTCTTCAACACTACGCATGCATGGCTCCGGCATAATGGGCCACCCCAGTATAACACTAAACTCTTCGGGGAGGGGACATACCTCATTATTTCCAAAGCAAAGACATGATGATTCGGATCCCAAGCCTCCAAAGCAGCAAGAATGAAGTGCACATCAAGCTTTACAAACCGGAAGGAGGCGAGCACCCCAAGATGCATGCCATCGAGCTCTCTTTTCTCTAATTTTCCTAACGAACCAAGCCAAGAGTTCAAGGTATTTTCAAAAGACATAGCCATTTTCTTTCTTTTCGTGAGGAACCGATATATACAAAGAAAAGCAGGGATGGATTGATGCAAAATATGGTCCGAAAAGCTCCCTATTTATAAAAAACCGGCACTTATGATAGTAGACCGGCGCCAGGCGTCGTGACCTGCGCCAAGCGCAGGTGCCTGCAACAAAGGACGAGGCCACCATCCCCTTTATGATTCCAAGTACGCACTCTTTAATGTTTCTGACAGCAGAGTACAGCCTCAATTATTCAAGATTCCAAAGCCGCAAACCGCGCAATTTTAGGCAGTCCGAGTCAGCGCCTCGGGCCGATTTCGAGTCAATCTGATAAAAATTCAAACATTCTAGTCCTAGATCGGCGTCCTAAGTCGAGTCTGCATATGCATCAGCAAAAGTTGAATATACTTTGACTTGCACTTTTCCTAACCAAAAAACCTCAGTCAAAGTGGGGGCTTATAATGGGTATGTACACCCGAAAAAATGGGCAAATTTTTTCTTTTTTGCATGCATACATATAGCTACAAATTTCAAAAGAACACACAACACATACAAAATTCAATTTTCAAATCATACTAAAACCAATATTCAGCCATACAAGATCCAAAAATTCCAAATCTTACAAAATTCAAAGCCATACAAAGTTCAAATTTGAAATCCATACAAATACAATCTATACAAAAATCCAACCAAGACAAACTGGAACTCGCTACCACGCAGGGTCAGTCCGAGTCATCACCAGCCATAATGTCAACCACAGGCTCCTTGCCCCTTTGTCGGCTCCTATAAAGCTCCAGATCTCGATCCAGCTGTGCCCCAGGGGTACCAGGCTCCTGCTCCGAAATACGAAGAGTACCGGGAGAATGATAAACTCCCTGCTGAGGGGAAGGGTATTGATAAGGCGGTGGCATCGCCATGAACTGGCGCGGTGCCCCAAACATCTGGGCCTGACGCATCCTCTCCATATCCTGCCAGTAAGCCCAAGCATCTACACCCCAAGGCTGAGAGCCGCTTCCTCCGAAGTAATAGCCGGGAGGAGGTACAAAAGGCCTCGAACTGCTCGCACCCCCAAAAGAATGCCTGGTAGGATCGGCATATACAAAGGGGACACCTCCCCTATCAGCATCAGAATGCCTCTGATAAGTACCAGCACCGGACCCCTGTCCCAGATCTAAGCTCGGCTCTTCCTGCCCTCTCGAAATCTCCACCTGGGGCTCCCTGTCAACAGAACCTCTGCGACCTCGACGACGCTCCTATACAAAAGTACAAAATTCAGGAATCAGACATCCATGTTCGAATTTCTAGAGTACAAAATTTCACAGTCAAGGAAAGCACCTCTCAGTCCCGGCCAGAAAGCTTCTGGGTCAGCTTGGCATAATGCCTCTTCAGAGAATCAATCAGAAGCATCCAGCGACGCACTCTCACCCGAGGCGCCTACATAAAAGGTTCAAGATCAATTTCCTGATACAAGATTACAATTAGTTTCAAACAAATACAACAGTACTCACAACTGCATAATGCTCATGTACAGCATCATACGACCTCCAGTGCGGAGGAGAAGCTATAAGGACGGTCACCTCCACCTGCTCCCCATCCGAGTTCTCATAGCGGATGACCCTATCAGCATAGGGAATGTCCTTGGGGTCGACCTCCTCCTCCTACAAGCATTCATACGTTGATTCAATTATACAAGAATACAAGAGTACAAGAATACAAGAATACAAGAATACAAGAATACAAAATTCAAGAGCTCACCGGCAGTACGAAACGTACAGGTGGAGCAAGCCTCTTCAAAAGGTCCTCATAATGGCCCCTCCTATCTACAAAGTGCTCCCAAGGGAGACAAACAGCATCGCCCCTAGCATTCAAATAGAGTTGGGCGAGTTCATCGTCTGGCGCTAACATGGACTCCCGGTGGGTCCTTAGGGACAAGCCTACCCCCCCCCCCCCCCCCCCCCCCCCCACTGTGCTGAAGGGACACTCGATCCCCCAAGTACCACATATAGCGATATACCCTCGGGAGCAAGACCCGCCGGCAAGACAAGAAGAGGGCACGAGTAGCCGAAACGGGTATAGGCGCACCAGCAAAGGGATGCCAAATCACCTACAGAGAAGACAACTCAGACAACTATACAAGTACAAATACAAAAGGGTAAAACAGTACAAATGTCTACCTTATCAACAGGTAAAACCCACAAAGCTCTGCGGGAGGCCGCCCGAGGCACCCTGCTGCACACCGCTCCTATCCAAGAGGCAGCATACGGATAAGCCGCATCCCTAGTACGAACCGGCGCCAAAGTCGGGAAGTGCTCGTACATCCAAATCTTTCAAAAGCAAACAAAGCATCAACCAAGTTCAAGATACAAACATACAAGTACAAAATACAAAGTACAAGGAGTCTCGAATACCTCTAGCACACTCCACAAGGCCGCAATACTTGGCTCGCTCTCCGGCGCAGTCCGAGAGGTCCACTTCATCTCATACAAAAGGTCGAAGTATGCCAGACCACCCCAGTTGAGGCTCGAAACATCCCTCAAATCCTGCAAAGCTGTCAGGAAGCCAATGTGCACCCGACTGTTCCTGCTCGGTGTAGACACCTACTTTTGTCCCCATTCCCGAAAGGGAAGTTTCGATGATGAGAACGTAAATCTCCACTTGGCAACGCATCTTCTATAAAATAACGAATCTCAATCACCCTTTTCATTTTAGCCAAAGCTACTATTTATAGAAACCTGCTAAGAATAGTAACTGCCGTAAAAGGTAGTTGTTAAAAGTGGCAAGTCATAAAGATAGAAACCTGTCAGAATTAGGTGTTGCACTCCAACATAAATCCTAAAAGAGATAGAATTTGTATTCCTGGTATAATTCGAAAATAAGAGTTACGTATTAATTAAATTCCTAACGAACCCAGAGTTCGTAACGGGCCAAGACGCATTTTGTCATAAGTTAATACGCACACAAAGACTCGGATAAATCTCAAAAGCTCCGTGTTCTAGGAGTCCAAATCTGACAAAGAACTCGGCCCATATCACATTTTCAACGCCCAGCCCTGGGCGCTGAAATCTTTGGCGCCCAACCCTGGGCGCTGAAAATGCCCAGGGCCGTTTTATCTCCGGATTCTTTTTGGATTGGTATCTTAAAATCTATCTTTCCACACCCCCTTTTTCCTATAAATACAGCCTCAAAACCGACGTGAAAGGAAGACACAATTCCATAATCTGAGTATTGACTCTAGCCTTAAGCCTAAGCCTCACGCTGCGAAATTGATCCAGCGTTCTGTAGCAATCGACCCAAAAGTCGAACAGAACGCATCCTGCCCCTTGTAGCTTGATGAATTAAGCCTAAATACTGGAACATTGCTTAAAAACCCGAGATTCGTTAAATAAAAGGAGAAACAGCAAAGCCAAGTGGTTAGTTTTCTGAGAACCACAATGCACCTCTCAAGGGTGCGTTGTAATGTGTCCCTCATGTGATTTAATCGCTTTCATCACCCTCTTATAAAATTGTCAAACTATTAACTTGATTGATCTATCACACCTAATAAGATAATACCTTGGACAATTGAATTATCATGCTAGGTACCTTAAATCAATCTAAACAAGATAATCACGATCGATTTAGTATTATGTGTTGCATATTGCTAAAATCAATTCAGAATAGTTTAATAGTTTAACGCATGTCCCTTCAATTATTTATGCTGAGCTAGTAAGGATAACCTGCCTCTGGAGTATTGAAAGTATATCTACGCTTAACGTAAAAAAAATAATAATAATAATAAGAAAAAGAAACTTTGCAAAGCGCCTTTAAAGTTCGTCTAAAAAGAAAAAGAAGCATTTAGCGCACAAAAAAGATTCGCAAATATTTGGCACAAAACGAAAAGGAGCAGCGCAAAAAGGCAGCCCAGAACACGTTTTCAACGCCCAGACCTGGGCGCCAAAAATAATAACGCCTAGCCCTGGGCGCTGTTCTTGCTTATCACTTTTCAACTCCCAGTTCCTAAAAGTGTTCGTACATTTTCCTATATACATGCGGAAGAATAACGAACACTTGGGGGTAGAAGATCATATAAAATACGCGCGCTCCAAAATTTTCGTACACTTATTTCACCCTATTTCAAACATTATGATTCCACTCGAACGTACTTCTTTAAAATCGGCATTCTATGAAACCATTTTCTGACTAAGAACTACGCAAGATCTGATTCTAATTTAAATCTATTTAAGGCGGATACGTAGGAAATCCATGATTCGGTCCAACCAATTTGCAAAAATGTTAAAGCCAATAGAATAACGAGAATAAAAAATAGAGTCCCTTATTGAACTCACACCCCTAGGCACTTAGCCAATACTCAAAAAACCGCTCTGCCTCAATTGAATGGGGGCTAGCGCGAGCGTCCATGACCTCTAAAGTACTCGACTTGACCCTCCCTAAAGCAAAGTAACTCACTTAAAGACCTTCTTTCACCACTAGACACAGTCATAATCGCCAACAAGTAGTAAAGGCAGTAAGCTTGCAATAAACAGGATTGTTCTACGGCATCGCCCCATCGTTCCTTCGAACTCAAGGCACCCGTTCATTGTAATTCAAATGCTTGCGAATCCCCTTTGAAAAAAATCAGACATTGTCAATAGGACTTGGCACTTAACCAAGGCTCACCCTACTCAGACATATGACACGGGCATCTAAAATCGAAATCTGAAAGCATCATTAGTGAGAAGACATAATAGCATCTGGGGGCTAAAAATTGAGATGAAAGAGCTAAGGGAAAGAACTAAGTATACCTTGACCTTTTGTGCAGACATACACCAAGTAAATCTAAGTCAATTCGATAGCGGTTTATATTCCCGCAATTCTGGAAATGATGGCCCTAAAAGCCTAAAGCATGTGCCACACGGGCACAAGTAATATCTTGACGCCTGCACCCTGGCTTCCAGCAAATCCTTAGACAGCATTCCGAAAATCGTAACAATATTTTGATTCACTCATGTAATCCTGTACGAACCCTTCTATAAGTCAACTAATTTCAAGTAGGACTCGAATTATACACAGTAGGACTCGAATTTCAAATAATTTTCAAAGACTTCTTCGAACATAATAAAGTGTCGTTGGTTTAAGCTAAGTATGCACTTATCTCGATGTTGCAAGTGACTCAAAAAGATTTCTAAATATGATTATGGGTAAAGAAAGCCATCTAGATTTTGGTCAAGGCATACTTCGACATGTGACTACCTTGACCATGGCAATGTCGCACATTACGGCATTTACAAGAGAAGTAGCAAATCACTACTCGAACGTACCTCGCACTAAACGAGTCTGGTTCAAACTATTCATGATCCATGTCACCATGAATGCATAAAAACGTATGCCAAGCATTATAGCACCAAGCCAATCCCGTAGCTACAAGTGGGGGCTTGAGAAAAACACTCTAAAAATGCTCGAAATGATGATTTTATCGCAAATTCTCGACGCTAATGCTATACACACGTCATAGGGGCACAATCCTAAGGTTTGGTCGTGTAAAACGGACCTTAGGATGGCTACAACCCCTCCCAAATTCTAAGCGCTACTTAGAATATATAAAGTCACCCCACTAACAAGGGTAATTGAAAATCGCGAGTCACCAAAACTCCGATCAAACTACTGCACATAACGCTCGTCTTACAAGCGCCCGTTACACAGTCTACGTCGTTCCAAAGCAAAAGCGAAAGAAAAATCAAGGATAAAAAAAAACATCTATGAATCCTCGCATCGAACGAAGTAATAAGCCGTGCACACCCACGTAGAAGGTGCTACACTTGTTCGAGTACCTGCACGAGGCGTGATGAAGTACTCCAATGCAAAAAATAATAATGATATCCCAACACCTGGAGGAATGTTCTAAGACACGCTGTTAGGCCACACAAGCCTACGTCGCACCATAAGTTCAACCATCCCACGGTACAAGTCTAAAAAAAAGTAAGGCATATTGCACTAATGCGGGCACGACCAAGAGTATGAGGCAAAGACTACTTATCGCCCAAATTCAAAATGCAAGCCACACGACTTCTACATTAAGGATTAAAGGTAGCAAAATATTACCTACCACGGAAGGGATAACTCGCACCTACACGAGCGGGACCCCAGGGCATCTTTCTCGAAAGAACCTACAAAAATCGTACGCCAAAAAGAAGCATCCCAACATGCATACTTGGGGGCTCCAAGCTACGAAACGACCGTAGCAAAATAAAAAATATATACGCGGTCAAAGTCTTACGCCTCAAGGTGTGTTCCTCGGGCCATAGAGACTCGCCCAACTATTGCAATAACTGGACGCCTTAAAATAATCGCCCCAAAGCGACAAACACCGTAGTCCACCAATCGGCTACGGCTTCTCGAGAAATAAGCACGATCACTCAACTCATTGTGATCTCTAATAAAATTCTACGTTCCAAAAATAAAGAAAAACAAAAAAGAAGAGAATACGTAGAATTTCCAAGTGAAATAAACGAACGAACAAGAGGCAAACTATGTCATCAAAAGACCAGCCCAAACAATATTTTCAACGCCCCACTTGGGCGTGAATTATTTCTAACGCCCAGGCCTGGGCGCCGAAAATCAGCCTAGGCCCAAAAGAAGCCCTGACTCCTATAGGGCCCTGCCGTATCCATTCGACTAGAAAATTGCCGATTTCCTTACTGAAAGTCGCACCTCACGACTTTGTTAAGAATAGCACACCACTACAAAGATCGCTCGCACTTACGAGCACGATCCCAAACACGATCAAGGACATTACAAAATGCGCATCCCCAAGGGACCTCTTTGACAAGAAATGACCGTCAAGCACGAGTGCTTGGGGGATCGAATTAAATATATATTTCAAAAGAGAGTATGCAAAGTGAAAACAATATTCCCAGACTACGATGTACGAAGTCCCGTGTTTGGCTAATCTCAAAAGATAAAACCGGATTACGACCTCAAGACAAAGGTCGCCGTTGATACTTATACATAGTCCCCTAATCAAGGGCCCAGGTAGTGGCAAAATTGAGCCGTAAAGACTAGCTCAAAACCATGAAAGATGATGACCACAAGACAATGGTCCGTCTAAGCACGTTGTCAACCCACATTCAGGTTGCAACTAAATCCGAGCATCCCTCGAAAAAATTCGCTCTTACAAGAATGGATAAAAAGAAATTCTCAAAAGAAATCACAAGAACAAATGAAATAGGGACTTGCCCACCTCAATCGGGAAAGATCGCGGCACGCGAGTCCCAAATCAAAAAGACGAATCCAGGCTCGCCATCTTCAGCCGGCGGGGTCTGCGTCACTAACCGCGCAGGTCCTCAGTTTTCGAAAATGAAAAGAAAATAAATCCTTCAAAAAACAAAAACAGGCTCGCCATCTTCAGCCGGCGGGGTCTACGTCACAAACCGCGTAGGTCCTTATTTTCAAAACATCATAACAGATTCGTCCACTTCTATCGGACGGGGTGTCCACCCTCAGCGGACAGGCTCGCCCACCTTCAGCGGGCGGGGTCTGCGCCACTAACCGCGCAGGTCCTTAGTCGCTGCAGCGATAACTTTTCCTGGTTTATCTTTTTCCAAAAATCAAAAGATGGTTTCCCTTTTCCAAAAATCAAAGGATGGTTTATCTTTTTCCAAAAATCAAAAGATGGTTTCCTTTTTCCAAAAATCAAAGGATGGTTTATCTTTTTCCAAAAATCAAAGGATGGTTTATCTCTTTCCAAAAATCAAAGGATGGTTTATCTTTTTCCAAAAATCAAAAGATGGTTTATCTTTTTCCAAAAATCAAAAGATGGTTTCCCTTTTCCAAAAATCAAAGGATGGTTTCCCTTTTCCAAAAATCAAAGGATGGTTTCCCTTTTCCAAAAATCAAAGGATGGTTTCCCTTTTTCAAAAATCAAAGGATTGGTTTTCCGTTTTTCCAAAAAAGAACGATGTGCTGGATTTTCCTTCGTTTTATGTCCTATAAAAACAAGGGGGTTTTCTCGTTTAGCTAACCCTGAAAATGAGAGTCTTTAAAAACGTTTTACCTCGTAATTGGGCTTGGCCAGGCCTAGTTACACTTTATAGCTTTGATTTCGAAAACATCTTTAGATACTTCCAATGACAAAGTGAGGGACTTTCTATACTATCAGTTAACAAATTCCAATGACACGTGAGGAATGTGTTAACACTTCAAGTGATGACCCTTAAGTCAAATGTTATCACTCGGGGGCTCGTGAGACCCTCGCAAAACAGGTCACATACACCATGGCTTGTATGACGCACTCCGTCTAGTACTTTGACCATCGTCTCATCTCAAGACTTAGTCAAAGTGGGGGCTAACTGTAGACACCTACTTTTGTCCCCATTCCCGAAAGGGAAGGTTCGATGATGAGAACGTAAATATCCACTTGGCAACGCATCTCCTATAAAATAACGAATCTCAATCACCCTTTTTATTTCAGCAAAAGCTACTATTTATAGAAACCTGCTAAGAATAGTAACTGCTCTAAAAGGTAGTTGTTAAAAGTGGCAAGTCATAAAGTTAGAAACCTGTCAGAATTAGGTGTTGCACTCCAACATAAATCCTAAAAGAGATAGAATTTGCATTCCTGGTATAATTCGAAAATAAGAGTTACGTATTAATTAAATTCCTAACGAACCTAGAGTTCGTAACGGGCCCAGACGCATTCCGTCATAACTTAATACGCACACAAAGACTCGGATAAATCTCAAAAGCTCCGTGTTCTAAGAGTCCAAATCTGACAAAGAACTCGGCCCAGATCACATTTTCAACGCCCAGCCCTGGGCGCTGAAATCTTTGGCGCCCAGCCTTGGGCGCTGAAAATGCCTAGGGTCGTTTTATCTCCGGATTCTTTTTGGATTCATATCTTAAAATCTATCTTTCCACACCTCCTTTTTCCTATAAATACAGCCTCAAAACCGACGTGAAAGGAAGACACAATTCCATAATCTGAGTATTGACTCTAGCCTTAAGCCTAAGCCTCACGCTGCGAAATTGATCCAGCGTTCTGTCGCAATCGACCCAAAAGTCGAATAGAACGCATCCTGCCCCTTGTAGCTTGATGAATTAAGCCTAAATACTGGAACATTTCTTAGAAACCCGAGATTCGTTAAATAAAAGGAGAAACAGCAAAGCCAAGTGGTTAGTTTTCTGAGAACCACAAGGCACCTCTCAATGGTGCGTTGTAATGTGTCCCTCATGTGATTTAATCGCTTTCATCACCCTCTTATAAAATTGTCAAACTATTAACTTGATTGATCTATCACGCCTAATAAGATAATACCTTGGACAATTGAATTATCATGCTAGGTACCTTAAATCAATCTAAACAAGATAATCACGATCGATTTAGTATTATGTGTTGCATATTGCTAAAATCAATTCAGAATAGTTTAATAGTTTAACGCATGTCCCTTCAATTATTTATGCTGAGCTAGTAAGGATAACATGCCTCTGGAGTATTATCGATGAGCACTCCTCTCGGTAGCTACAGTCCCCCGAACTCTCAATCTCTGCCCTGGGGGTGTACGTTGAGCGATCCCCACACCAGGGATCACAAGGGAACCTATGGCCGTCGTGGTCGAACATAATTGCACTCCCTTTATGTCACAATAACCGGGTTTTGTCAGTTTTTCTCATTGTCGTTAAAAACTGAATGGCGACTCCTATATTACTAGTCGATTGGGTGTAAACTCACAAGAAATCCAACTACACTTCATCTGACGACGTCACGCCCACGAGGGACGAGGTCACGCATTAGCCTCGTGCTTTTTCGACCCCCTCACACTCGGGGCCATCACTCTACTCACCAGAGCCAAGAGGAAGAGTCGAACCCTCTGCTCCGCAGAAATGTCCGCGCTGCGGATCGCAGCCATGACCACTGTCACAGAAGTGTGGGTGGCATCATCTGCCAAGTCAACAACAGGGCCAAGCAAGCCCCTGACACCATTCGAGTGCCACTTCAACTCAGAATCAAAAGTCACGTTCCTCTCAGAGAAAGGAAGACCCGTGATCATAGCAAACTCAAGAGGGGTGATAATGATCTCCCTCCATGACATGTGAAAGGTGTTGGTGGTATCCCACCACCGCTCCAGCAAGGCCTGTAACCGGGGTTTGATCCCCGTTCTCCTCTGGGTATCTCCCATGGCACGCCAGAAATCGACCAGGCCCGTCTACAACCAGATCTCCATGGCCTCCTCGTCAGCACAGACGGCCGAAAAGTCTTTGTGAAGGTCCGCCAAGGACTAAAAAGTGCGCAATGGATCTCCGTCAGCCTATAGATGAGACGATCAGTTCAAAACCTATACAAGTTCAAAAGACAAAGCACAGTACAAGACTTACCAAACCAGCGCGAGGCCGCTGAGACAAATGAAACTCCGGTCGGAACACTAGATCGGAAGGACTCCAGCCAGTGCCAACAAAGGCGGGCACTCTTCGGGGAACCATGCCCCCTCTGGCACGTTTGTTGCAGGTGCTTCATCATTCGAAGCATCCTCCATGGCAGCTCGAACCACCTAACGCTCGGCAAGATTTCTCCGAGTGTGACGAGGCATACTAAATCATGCAAAATACGAAATATCAAGATTCTAAACTGGGGGCTATCCTATACTAGCCCGTACAAAAGTCAAAATTCAAAAAAATCCCCAGTGGCAGTACAGACTCAGCCAGGGACCTCTACACCAACGCCTAGGCTATCCATGCCGAAGCAGGTATACAAGCTCTACACCAACGCCTAGGCTATCCATGCCGAAGCAGGTATACAAGTTCTACACCAACTCCTAGGCTATCTATGCCGATGCAGTTATACAAGTTCAAGAAAATTTTCAAGAATTCAAAAATTCAAATCTACAAGTTCCAACTGTTCAAGTTCAAGTGGCTATCAAACAATTTTCTACAAGATTCAAGAAGCCTAATATCATGCAATCATCATTTCAAAGTGCAAAAAAATCAAAGCTACATGCTGTCCTAGAGATTATTTCATAAGCAAAACATGAAATACTTACTTGGACAAGGCAAGAACAATATCAAGGGAAGAGTGTTCGACCTTTGAGAGAAAAGAAAGCAAGAGAAGAAGTGGTTGCTCTTCAAAATGGCACGCCAAGGGGTGCTTTTATAGCACAACCCCGCGCCGAACACCGAGCTCAGCGCCCAACGCTGACCTGCTGCATGCGCAGGAATCTTCAGTGCACGATCCTCCGTGTTGATTGCACGCCCTTTGCTGCTACGGTTTTCTGCACCAGGCATCAAACATCGAATCATGCTATCCTCAGAAAATACGGGTATATACCTGTATCTCCAAATACAAACAGATGAGCTTTCAAGAATACAAAGGCCAAATAATACAAAAATTTAGGCGTTCGACTCCCAACGGACCCAAGCTCCAGGAAAGTCAGCCGAAATTTCAAAATCTTAAGGGCCAATAAAAAGATCTTATCCCCAGTGAAGCACATCCCCAACGGATCAATTCCGGGTATTCCAAATTCAAAATTCAAGCGTTCAAAATTCAAAATTTTCGATGCCAACCGAGCGGAGGTAGACTCTATCCTTTTTTCTAACGCCTGTTTTGTGCAGGTACCGGCGTACAAAGAATGGTCTTGATTGCAGAACATCTTGACCGTTCTCCGTCCCATGTCGAAAACTTTGACTTGCGCTTTCCTAACCGAACGCTCAGTCAAAGTGAGGGCTTCTGTAGACACCTAATTTGTGTCTCCCCATTGGGATAATGATGATACCATTATCCTTATTAGGCGGTTGGAGCAACTCAGTGCGGAAGTCCCAATTGCTAAGAACATTTCCAAAATCCAATAGCCAAAATCCAATCCCCGAGGTCGTTCCCATTCTAGAACTCGGTACAAAATACAAATTCCAAAAATTAATTTCAAAATACAAGTAAAATCTCACCCAATAGACTATCCCATTGGTTTTACAATGCCTTTTCCAGTCGAAATGACACTAAGCCATTCAAATTCGGGCACCGACCCACAAAACCGAGCAAGCCGAGCCTCGTCCCGTAAAACCGAATTCAAAAACCCGAAACAGCTTGTTTTTAAACGCAAACTAAGCCTTAATCATCAAGAAAACACTACGTGCCAACTTCGTATAATTCGTACGAAGGTACACCATTACAAGCCAAAACAAGGACGAAATCTTTCGTCCTTGTTTGGCGGCTTCTGCGCCACGTCAGCAGCGACTGGCGCTGGCAGCTGCGCTGGACGCAGGCGTGAGCTGGCGTTTAGCAACAGCTTATCCTATTTATACCCCTAATTCTGAGCATTATGGGGAGGAAAAATAAAAACACAACGTCGTAATAAAAAAATTTCCACTCAAATCAAAAATACAAAAATCCTCCAAAATTATATACAATTTTCAAGTTCTAAGCAATTGGGAGCTCTAAAAGGAATTCTTGCCTAAACCTAACTAGGTAATTCCGAATCCCACCCCTAATCAATCATGTTTCTTTGATTTTCTCTTTCAAAATTGATTAGTTAGTTGGCATTTTTAATCTAAAAGTGTCACTTACAACAATCATACATTTCTTACAAAATCCAAACTTTATGTGATACAAAAATACAAACTTTCAAGATTCAATGATGTTCAAAGTTGTTTGTAATCACTTCATTGAACTAGAATCATCTTCAAAACATGGAGTAATCAAAGATGACACCTTTCTAATGTTTAAAGGTTTAATCTTTGAGATTCAAGACTCCATTTTTCAAATTTCAAGTTCAAGTTTCAAGATCCAATAATGTTTAGGGTTGTTTGCAATCACGTCCTTAAACTAGGATCATTTCAAAATAAGATTGAAGTTTCAAGTGTACCAACAAAATAAAGAGTGAAAAACCAATAGAGAGAGTCGAAGTCTAGACTAAGTAATACTTGAAACTTTCGGACCTAAACTTTAGCTTATCTTATGCATAGGACTGGTTCTGCCACTTGGTGCCGATCAGGAAATCAACGGTTAGTGCGCCTCGAAGATACATCGCCAACACCAGGTTTAGTGACTCCAAGCTCCGTCTGTCATCCCTCATTTCAAGGATCTCCGCTTCCCCAACCTCGATTCGCACCCTCAAACATGTCCATCGAAGAATTGCAAGAGCAGATGGCTCAAATGACCCAACTCATGGGCCAACTGAAAATGGAAAACGAAGCCTTAGTGGCTGCGCAAGCCAAAAACGACCTCGATAACGAGAAGAGAATTGAAAAAATGGTCCCACAGCAAACCATGGGGAGCAAGTACTTCTCCCTCGATCCTGAACCTTTTCCTGGCAAACTACCAGAAAAGTTTAGTTCATCGGACTTACCAAAGTTTAAAGCCACGGATAATCCCTGTGATCATCTATTGATCTTTGTGAATGCCATGAACTTGAAAGGCGTGGACAAGTCCATGTATTTACCTGCCTTTCCTTTGGCCTTGGAACCTGTGCCGCTCAAATGGTACTATCACCAGGACCCTAAGCTCTTCCCCACTTGGGAAGACTTTGTCAATGTCTTCATCAAGCAAAACTCGTCGAACATGGATTTTCAAGTCACCATGCGCGAGCTGGAAGTTCTCTTCCAAAAGAAAAATGAGGGTTTCACAACCTACTTTGCTAGATGGAGGGATCAGGCGGCCCAGCTAATCAATAGGCCTCCCGAAACAGAATTGGTCCAAAAATTCATTGACAACCTGGACCCGGCCTGCAGACAGCACCTTAGGTACCTGGGACATGACACTTTCAAAAGAGTTTATGATGTGGGAATAAAGATCGAGGATGATCTCGCAAAAACAATACAAAGTAAACCCGCATACAAAAGCAATACCTACAACAGGGGCAACACATCCCAAGCCCAAGAAGTCCATGCCGTAGAGGAGACTCCCGCCCGAAGAAGTCCTGGAAGATGGGTCCGAGACCGAAAGTTTGCCCCACTCGGGTCGACTTTGGTACAAGCCTTTGAAAGACTAACCAATCAAGGAAAGTTGAGACCTATAGGCCCCACCCGTGACCCTCCTGTCAAGAACAAATATTGGGTCGAAGGTACTTACTGCAAATTCCATCAAGGAAATGGGCATGACACCGAAAACTGCTGGAATCTAAAACATACGATCCAGGACATGATAGAGGATGAAGTGATACCTCTCCCTAACGTTGGCAAACCCAACAACAACAAGAGCCCACTCGGCTCTTGTCACATCTCTCTCGACCAACCAGAAAATGAGAACTTCGACCCTACGGTGTACATTACGCCCCAAGGTGCACCACCCGCTGTGGTCCCTATGGATCGAATCGAGAGAGAAGTGTGCGGTGTGTGGAATGATGATGTTGAAGATATTTACCTATCTCAAGTGTCGGGCCAGGACCTCTTTACTGAAACTTGGCCCGGGTATGCTCTCATTGACACCACCCCTCAGGAGCCCGAGGTCGACAACCTCACCCGATCCGGAAGGATATACCAACCGGATATTCACCCACCTACTATGGACGATATCCCAGTTAGGCAAACTCCTGAGAATGGACGGCACACCACCGTCGCGAAAGTCATTGAAAATCCTCTCTTGAAACAACTAAAAAGAACCAAAGCCGAAATTACCATCTGGGATCTCATGTGTACTTCAAAGGAACATCGCGAAAAGTTTATTCGCTCACTCGACCTCATCTCAGTACCTACAGATATCACACCTGACTCACTGGTTAGCCATGTCACGAGAGATGCCGGAGAAAAGGCCATAGTTTTCACTGACAAAGACTTGCCCAAAGAGGGGAGTGCTCACAACAAAGCCCTTTATCTAGTGGTTGGATGCAAAGGACAAAACATCCCCCTAGCGCTCGTAGATAACGGTTCGGCGGTCAATGTTTGCCTATTGCGAACCGCCCATTGCTTGGGGCTAGGAAATGATGATTTCCAAACCTCCACGCAAGGAGTACGAGCTTATGATAACTCCCGAAGGCCTGTGTTGGGAAAAATCAACCTCACCATACAAACCGGGCCCGTGGCACGCACCACGGAGTTTCAAATAATTGACATCAAGCCCACTTTCAACCTCCTCTTGGGGCGACCTTGGCTCCATGACTTAGGAGGTGTGGCTTCTACCTTGCACCAAATGGTTAAACTTAACCATAACGGGGTAATACTAGAAATCCGCGCCCCTCCTCTCGACGTTAGTTGTACTATGATTGGAACGGCCGAAACTGCAGACGACCTTTACGGGTTTCAAATGGAAGAAACAATCCAGTTCATCGAAGATTATGATCTAGCATTCCTAGACCCGCATGCATCCCGAGTTATCCCTAGAATGCTGTTAGCTCAAGGTTATTTCCCTGGAACTCCATTGGGCATAAGGAAAAAGGAATGCACATTCCATCCTTTACCCAACAAATCTACTCCCTTTGGCTTAGGCTATGAACCAACGGAGGAAGATATTGCTGACCGCCTGTCTAGGCTACGCCTTAACAAGGCCAAACAAACCACCCTCCTTCCCCCATATCAAAGAACCCTTAACGGGATGTTCGTTCGGGAAGGAGAAGGACACCCATGCTGTGATTTCCCCGAACCCTTCGTTCAGGATGGCTTGCTAAAACCAGGATTTGAAATCTTCCATGACTGCCACACCTTGGATGAGGCACCCCACCTCACCAAGACTAAAACAACTGAAATATTGGACGACCAGGCTCTATGGACATTGTTTAACGAATCGAGGCCTATGGAGGACGAGACTTTGACGACTACCCTAGCTTTACAAGATGAAGGTTTCGATCCAACCCGGTTAATCGCTCCTGCATCAACACTAGAAGAGATCGAGAACGGATGGGTGAAGACATATCAGTGGGTCAATGCAAAAGGAATAGAATTCAAGATGAGTACCGGTGAAGGACCAAAGTTTTACGAGACTAAACCCAAGGCTTGAGCCACATAGAGCACCGTAGTAAAAAGCGCCTAGTAGTTCTTTAGATTGGTAGAAAAATAATAAAGACTTTAGATGGTCCTAAGACCCCTTAGAATATAGGTCAAGTTTGTTTCAGTGTGTTTTCCTTACTTTTCAAATTAATAAAGGCGTAATATTTCTCCTAAAATTTTATTCTAACACTAAATAAACAACAAATGTACTTGCAAAACACAAAAATAAAGAGGCGGCCCACTCTAAGGCCCAACAAACGAGGCCCATTCGGTCTTGAAATAGTGCCATGGGAACCAGTTCCCGAAACCCACAAAATAAACCGCACCATCCCATTCATATCCCCAAAAAACCTAAAACGTCAACCAGTGTTATCACAAGAGTCAATCCATGCATGCAACCCAAAGAAATCAAAGGAAATCAAAATCCAAAACAATGCAAATGTTACCAAAAAACAGATTCATAAAACATATTTCCATCATACCCTTCACTAACAACGCGCACCTCAACCCACCTCAAAAGCCTACACAAAGATCTTCATATCTTCCACACCCTAACTCCATTTTTAAAACCGTTTCGTGTCACGGATAGAAAAAATTAATCCAGACAAAAATGCATCTCACGCTAACAGTAAAAAAAGTCTCCAAAATAGCCTCAAAATTGATTTTAAATACGAGCAAAATCAAAGCACTAAAAAAAAGAAAAAAGAAATAAATCAAGAACACGTGAAGCAAAGCGTCAAAAACGACCGCCAGAAATCATTTTCAGCGCCCAGGGCTGGGCGCCGAAATCTTTGACGCCCCAGCCTGGGCGTTGAAACTCTCTGCCTGCCTAAATTTTTTTTTTAAAAGTGCTCGTCATTTTATCCGCACATAACGGAAAAATAACGAACACTTGGGGGGTACAGCACGTATCCAAATAGGCTCACCGAAAAATATAGCCATACAAAAAGTAGTCGAATTTCATTTTTTCACGCGACTTAAGGCAAACAAAAAACGGCAGACGAAAATAATGATAATACTTCACTCATTTGACCGATTAAGTAATATGCTACCACCTCAGGGCATATCTATTAAAATCTGGCATCCTAGAACTTATTCTAGCCAGAACTACGCGCGACCTGATTCTGACAAGATACGTAGGCAATCCTTACCAAGGATTCGGTCCAATCAAAAAACAAACATACATAAATTGTGCAAAAAGTGTTAGACGTGTAAAAATATAAAAAGAAGGAGAAACAAAAAATGAAAATGAAAAAATAAAATACGCCTTTATTGAAAAATAATAAGAAGGAAAACAAAGTGCTAAGGAATGAAAAAACAAACACAACTGAAATAAATAAAGGGCACCTACACCCTAGCAAGAACTACACAACTCTAGTTCTTCCGGATCATCAAATAAAGTCTTGTAGAGGGCAATGTTCGCAGGATCCACCCCCACAGTCTTCTGCACTGCCCCAATATCAATCTCCATAAGAACCGGCTTCTGGACACTAACTTCCAAAGATGCCAAGGCTTCAGAAACATTCTCAGTTATAGCCCGCTAAGCCTCAAGGGCACAGACAATGGTGGGAGAAAGATTATTATCATCAACTAGACTAGCCACTATTTCTACAGGCGGCTGAGCCTTCCTAACCCATACATTGTTCCGGCGACGATCTCCGCGAGAACTTGCATTTCTTTTAAAAACAGCAGACCCCTTCATGTTAGGCATCTTTTTAGTCCTGAAACTGGAACGGGGAGGAACTTCCTTTCGCTTTCGATCAGGACGAGCTTTCACAGTCTTAATACCATAGGTACGAGGTTTGGCAGAATCAGGACCCTCATACTTAACACGAATACGAGGTATCAAAAGCTCAACCGGCTCCCCATTTCGAGCCTCGGTCCTCACAGCTTTATCATCGGAGCTCATCCACAACTTGTAGTTTTCAGAAAGACCCACAAAGCCATTTGTAGCTACGGCCCAACGCGGGAGACCATCATAATACTTAGCCCACGCTAGAACTCGTGCTTGTGAAAAGGCCGCTACCTTAGGGGGTACCGTATCAGAAAAGGGGATAGTCTGCCTTAAACCGTATTGACGCATGACTCGGTAAGGGAAAATATAAATGGGCCGAGATAGCCCCAACAAAGAAACATAAACCGATACATCAGAACCCCCCGTCATAGTAGTCAAACCCCACCATGGTACCACCCACTTAATAAAACAAATGCCATAAGTAAAAAAGGAGGCCCATTCGGCCTCGTCCTGGCCTTGGTGCAAGTATTTTCGGTTACCCAAGGCTATAGGGCGATAATGTTTAGGATCGGCAGGAGCTTCCAAGAGTCTAAGCCGTTCCACGAGCCAAATCTGCAAAAAACGGGTACGATCAAAAAATAATAATAAAAGAAAACGGTTCCTAGGGCGCAGTTTCAACGCCCAGGACCAGGCGCCGAAAATTCCAGCGCCCAGCCCTGGGCGCTGAAACTCAGCCCCAAGGCAGGGCGAATAAAAAATGTGTATGCAAAAAAAATGTGTGTACGTGCGCAAGAAAAAATCGATTACCTGCAGTAATAGGGGGCTTCCCTTAAAATGTTCTGATTTGGCATCCTTCTTCAGCTCATCCGCACTCAGCAAAGTCTCGGCAACAACCAACTGTGAGGGGGTCGAAAAAAGCACGAGGCTAATGCGTGACCTCGTCCCTCGTGGGTGTGACGATTCTTTTTATTCAATCAAGTGTAATTGGATTTCCTGTGACTTTACACCCAATTGAGTAGTAATATAGGAGTCGCCATTCAGTTTTTAACGACAATGAGAAAAACTGACAAAACCCGGTTATCGTGACATAAAGGGAGTGCAATTATGTTTGACCACGACGGCCGTAGGTTCCCTTGTGATCCCTGGTGTGGGGATCTCTCAACATACACCCGCAAGGTAGAGATTGAGGGTTCGGGGGACTGTAACTACCGAGAGGAGTACTTCGCTCGTCGATAACTCCAGAGGCAGGATATCCTTACTAGCTCAGCATAAAAAATTGAAGGGGCATGCGTTAACTATTAAACTAATCTGAGTTGGTTTTAGCAATATGCAACATATAATACTAATTCGATCGTAATTATCTGATTTAAATAGCATTAAAGGACCTAGAATGATAATCCGATTTCCCAAAAATATTATATTTGTTAGGCGTGATAGAACAATCAGATTAGGTTAGTTTAATAGTTTATAAAAAGGGCGAGGAAAGCAGTTAAATCATCGAAAAGGGACACATTACGACGCACCCTTGAGAGGTGCGTCACGGTTCTCAGAAAACTAACCACTTTGACTTTGCTATTTCTCCTTTTTATTTAACGAATCTCAATTATGGGATAGGATACGTTCTGTTCGATTTATGGATCGATTGCGACAGAACGCGTGAACAATTTCGCAGCAAGAGGCTTAGGCTAAGGGTTGGAGTCAATACTCAAAATATAATTGTGTGTTGTTGTGTGTTGTTTCACGTCGAAACTAGGGGTCTATTTATAGGAAAAAGTGGCGTAGAAAGATAGTTTTTCAGGAATTTGAATACGAAACGGATTAGGAAAAGAATCCGTCCCAGGTATTATCGGCACCCAGCTCTGGGCGCTGGAATTTTCGGCGCCCAGGGCTGGGCGTTGAAAATAGGGTCTGGCAGAATTCTTTGGTCAGATTCGGATTCCTGAAATCCGTAGAGTTTGAGATTAATTCGAGTATTTTAGCGCGTATCAATTTTATGACGAAATGCGTCTGGGCCCGTTACGAACTCTAGGCTCGTTAGGATTTTAATTAATACGTAACTCTTATTTCCGAATCCTATTAGGAATAGGATTCTCGCGGTTTTCTATCTCATTTAGGATTTATGTTGGAATGCAACACCTATCTCTGACAGGTTTCTATCTTTTATGATTTTCCACTTTTAGAAGCTACCTTTTACGGCAGTTACTATTTTTTAGCAGGTTTCCATAAATAGCAGGTTTCGGGTGAAATGAAAAGGGGAATCGAGATTCGTTTATTTTATAGGAGATGCGTTGTCAAGTGGAGTTTTTATGCTTTCATCATCGAACCATTCCCTTGCGGGAACGGGGACAAAAGTAGGTGTCTACAGTTAGCCCCCACTTTGACTGAGTCTTGGAGTAAGACGATGGTCAAAGTATTAGACGCAGTGCGTCACACAAGCCATGGTGTATGTGACCTGTTTTGCCGAGTGATAACATTTGACTTAAGGGTCATCACTTGAAGTGTCGACATATCCCTCACGTGTCATTGGGATTGGTCAACTAATTAGTATAGAAACTTCCTCACTTTGTCATTGGAAGGATCTAAAGGTGGGTAGAAACTCCCTCACTTTGTCATTGGGAGTAGCTACAGGTGTTTTCGAAATTAAAGCTTTAAAGTGTAATTGGGCCTGGCCAAGCCTAATCACGAGGTAAAACGTTTTTAAAGATTCTCATTTTCAGGGCTAGCTAAACGAGAAAACCCCCTTGTTTTTATAGGACGTAAAACGAAGGAAAATCCAGCACACCGCTCTTTTTTGGAAAAACGGAAAACCAATCCTTTAATTTTTGGAAAAAGGAAAAACCAATCCTTTAATTTTTTGGAAAAAGGGAAAACCGAAAAAAGTTATCGCTGCAGCGACTAAGGACCTGCCCTGTTAGTGACGCAGACTCCGCCGGCTAAAGATGGCGAGCCTGTCCGCTGAGGGTGGACGCCCCGTCCGATAGAAGTGGACGAATCTGTTTTGATGTTTTGAAAATAAGGACTCACGCGGTTTGTGAGGTAGACCCCGCCGGCTGAAGATGGCGAACCTGTCCGTTGAGGGTGGACGCCCCGTCCGATAGAAGTGGACGAATCTATTTTGAAATTTATTTTGCTTTTTTTTGAAAATAAGGACCTACGTGGTTTGCGACGTAGACCCCGCCGCCTGAAGATGGCGAGCCTGTTTTAATTTTTTAAGACTTTATTTTTTCGTAAACTGAGGACCTGCGCGGCTAGTGACGCAGACCCCGCCCGCTGAGGGTGGGCGAGCCCTGTCCGCTAAGGGTGGACGTCCCTGAATTCGTTTTTCGATTAGGGAACTCGCGCGGTTGGTGACGCGATCTTGCCGACTGAAGATGGGCAAGTTCCTATTTCTTTGTGATTTCTTTTAAGAATTTCTTTTTATTCATTCTTGCAAGAGCGAATTCTGTCGAGGGATGCTCGGATTTAGTTGCAACCTAAATGTGGGTTGACAACGTGCTTAGACGGACCATTGTCTCGTGGTCATCATCTTTTCATGGTTTTGAGCTAGTCTTTTCGGCTCAATTTTGCCACTACCTGGGTCCTTGATTAGGGGACTATGTATAAGTGTCAATGGCGACCTTTGTCTTGAGGTCGTAAACCGGTTTTATTTTTTGAGACATCCAAACACGGGACTTTGTACAGCGTAGTCTGGGAATATTGTTTTAACTTTGCATACTTTTTTTGAAATATATATTTTCTTTCGAGCCCCCAAGCATTCGTGTTTGACGGTCATTTCTTGTCAAAGAGGTTCCTTGGGGATACGCATTTTGTAATGTCCTTGATCGTGTTTTGGGATCGTGCTCGTAAGTGCGAACGATCTTTGTAGTGGTGTGCTATTCTTGACAAAGTCGTGAGGTGCGACTTTCAGTAAGAAAATTGGTAATTTTCGAGTCAAATGGATGCGGCAGGGCCCAATAGAAATTAGGGCCTTTTTTGAGCCTGGGTTCATTTTCGGTGCCCAGGCCTGGGCGTCGAAATAATTCACGCCCAGGTGGGGCGTTGAAAGTGTTGTTTGGGCTGGTCTTTTGATGACACAGTTGGCCTCTTGCTCATTCGCTTATTTCACTTGGAAGTTCTATGTATTCTCTTTTCTTTTGTTTTTTTCTTTGTTTTTAGAACGTGATGATTTTCTTGAGAAGCCGTAGCCGATTGATGGACTACGGTGCTTGTTGCTTTGGGCGATTATTTTAAGGAACTGTTGCTCTTAAGGCGTACAGTTATTGCGATAGTTGGGCGAGTCTATATGGCCCGAGGAACATACCTTGAGGTGTAAGACTTTGATCGCTCTTATATTTTTTTTGAACGTGTTCGTGAATGATGATATGTATGTGCGAACGAGCGTTCATAGAATGGCCGTTGTGTGCGGTCCATTAATCAGATTGCTTGAATTGTTTTATTTTTATTTATTTATTTATTTTATTTTTTCTTTTTGAGCAACGACTGATTTTGAATAGTTTGCTTAGAAGCTTGATAGGGTTCAGGCCCATTCATGAAGTGGGCTCAAACATCGTGCCCTTTCGATTGTTCAAACATTTGCTTCGAGATTTTTTTATTTTGCTATGGTTGTTTCGTAGCTTGGAGCTCCCAACTATGCATGTCGGGATGCTTCCTTTTGGCGTACGATTTTTGTAGGTTCTTTCGAGAAAGATGCCTTGGGGTTCCGCTCGTGTAGGTGCGAGCTATCCCTTTCGTGGTAGGTAATACTTTGCTACTTTCGATCCTTAATGTAGAAGTAGTGTGGCTTGCATTTTGAATTTGGGCGATAAGTAATTTTTGCCTCTTATTCTTGGTCGTGCTTGCACTAGTGCAATGTGCCTTACCCTTTTTTAGACTTGTACTGTGGGATTATGGTGCAACGCAGGCTTGTGTGGCCTAACGGCGTGTCTTAGAACATTCCTCCAAGTGTTGGGATATCATTCTTTGGAGTATTTCATCATGCCTTGTTCAGGTGCTCGAACAAGTGTAGCACCTTTTGCGCGGGTTTGCACGGCTTGTTACTTCGTTCAATGCGAGGATTCATAGGTGTTTCTTTCTTATTTTTATATCTGGGCAAAACATGGCTAGCAGAAAGATTCAGCGCCCAGGCTGGTACGTTAAAGATATCGGCGCACAGCTCTGGGCGTTGAAATTGATTTCTGGGCAGAATTTTGACAATTTTTTTTTTCTTTCTTGATTTTTTTCTTTCGCTTTTGCTTTGGAACGACTTAGATTGTGTAACGGGCGCTTGTAGGGCGAGCGTTATGTGCAGTAGTTTGATCGGAGTTTTGGTGACTCGCGATTTTCAGTTACCCTTGTTAGTGGGGCGACTTTATATACTCTAAGTAGTGCTTTAGAATTTGGGAGGGGTTGTAGCCATCCTAAGGTTTGTTTTTCACGATTGACCTTAGGATTGTGCCCCTATGACGTGTGTATAGCATTAGCGTCGAGAATTTGCGATAAAATCGTCATTTCGAGCATTTTTAGAGTGTTTTTCTCAAGCCCCCAATTGTAGCTACGGGATTGGCTTGGTGCTATAATGCTTTGCATACGTTTTTATGCATTCATGGTGACACGGATCATGAATAGTTTGAACCAGACTCGTTTAGTGCGGGGTATGTTCGAGTAGTGATTTGCTACTTCTCTTGTAAATGTCGTATTGTGCGACATTGCCATGGTCAAGGTAGTCACATGTCCGAAGTGTGCCTTGACCAAAGCTAGGTGCCTTTCTTTACCCATAATCATATTTGGAAATCTTTTGACTCACTTGCAACATCGAGATAAATGCATACTTAGATTAAACCAATGACACTTTATTATGTTCGAAGAAGTCTTTGAAAATTATTTGAAATCCGAGTCCTACTATGTACAATCCGAGGTGTCCTAAGTAAGTTTGACTTATAGAAGGGTTCGTACAAGATTACATGAGTGAATCAAAATACTGTTACGATTTTTGGAATGTTGTCTAAGGATTTGCTGGAAGCCAGGGTGCAGGCGTCAAGACATACTTGTGCCCGTTTGGCATATGCTTTAGGCTTTTAGGGCCATCTTTTCCAAAATTGCAGGAATATAAACCGTTTTCAAATTGACTTAGATTTACTTGGTGTGTGTCTGTATAAAAGGTCGAGGTATACTTAGTTCCTTCCCTATCTCTTTCATTTCAATTTTTAGCCCCCCGGTTACTGTTATGTTTTCCCATTAATAATGTTTTCAGATTTCGATTTTAGATGCCCGTGTCATATGTCTGAGTAGGGTGAGCCTTGGTTAAGTGCCAAGTCCTATTGACAATGTCTGATTTTTTTTCAAAGGGGATTCGCGAGCATTTGAGTTACCATGAACGGGTGCCCTGAGCTCGAAGGAACGATGGGGCGACGCCATAGAACAATCCTCTTTATTGCAAGCTTACTGCCCTTATTACTTGTTGGCGATTATGACTGTGTCTTAGTGGTGAAAGAAGGTCTTTAAGCGAATGACTATGTCTAGTGGTGAAAGAAAGTCTTTAAGTGAGTTAGTTCGCTTTAGGGGGGGTCAAGTCGAGTACTTTAGAGGTCATGGACGATTGCGCTAGCCCCCATTCAATTGAGGCAAAGCGATCTTTTGAGTCTTGGCTAAGTGCCTAGGAGTGTGAGTGCTCCTTCTGGCAAGGGTACGTGCCCTTATTATTTTTCGATGTGTGCTCATTAATTTTGGCATCTTTATGACTTGGATTCTTCTTTTGACTTAAATCTTTCTTTCGACTTGGGTTGCAAGTAATTAAATTTCAATAAGGGACTTCTATTTTTATTCTTGTTATTCTATAGGCTTTAATATTTTTGCAAATTGGTTGGACCGAATCATGGATTGCCTACGTATCCCCCTTAAATAGATTTAATTTGGAATCAGGTCTTGCGTAGTTCTTAGCCTAGAAAATGGTTTCTTAGAATGCCGAATTTGATAAGTATGTTCTGAGGTGGAAACATATTATTTGAAACGGTAGAATAAGTGAAGTCTATTTTTTTTTTTTAATCTGCTGCCTTGCGTAAGCCAAAATTTTGTTTTATATTTTTTTTTGAGTACATGTATTTTTTCTTGGTGGTACGCATATCTGAACACGTGCTGTACCCCCCCAAGTGTTCGTTATTTTTCCGTCTATGTGCGGATAAAATGACGAGCACTTCTGGACAAAATTTGGCAAGCAGAGAGAATCAGCGTCCAGACTGGGGCGCTAAAGATTTCGGCGCCTAGCTCTGGGCGCTGAAAATGACTCCTGGGACGGATTCTTTTTTGGTGCGCTAAATGCTTATTTTTCTTTTTAGACTAACTTTAGAGGCGCTTTGCAAAGTTTCTTTTTTATTATTCACATTTTTTATTTTTTTACATTTTTTTTACGTTGGGCGTATAATGTACTTTTCATTTTTCTCTTTTTTTTATTTGTGACTCAAGACGGCTTGAAAGATGGGTTGAATGAGATAGGATAATTTGTATGGGTATTGGTCAAGCATGAGGATTATATCTGCTAGGACTCACAATTTGCAGCCTTAAGCTAGTGTCCTGAGTTTATATCAACCAAGGCCAATGAGTAGCATGGGGACGGCTCAAGGGTATATCAACAGGATGTATCCACACAAGTTATATGGTAATTTATGCTAATGGTGGTATAAGAGCAGGTTTTGGAAGTAAGGGGTATGACGCACGTGTCAATGGTCGTGCGTGGTTTGCGGTTGACAACGAGTTCAAGAGCAAGAGTCGAGGTAATGGTTTCTTGGGTCATGGCAATGAGAACATGGATAGGTTAAAATGAGCTGAACAGGGACCCCAGAGCGAAGGCGTCTAAGAGCATAAGGATTGGAAAGGGTAGACATCGTAGAATTTTATGATTTGGATTGGTTGACTCAATTCTTTTCCTTCGTTTACTTAGGTAAATGTTGCACTACGGGATAAGTATTCCCTGGCTTTCTCTTTTCGCTCTCCCTTTTCTCTTTCTATTTTTTCTTTCTTTTTTCTTGGGATTCCTCCCCAACATAAATTCTTCAATTTTTAATTTGGGCTAAAAGGTAGATGGTTGTGGTCTTTGAGTCACGAGGCGAGACTGAGTGAGCCTCGTTTGGTAGGCCTATAGTGGAGCTTTAATTTTAGTAGGCCTAGGGTGGACCTTTAAATTGTCTTACTTTGCAAGCGTATTTAGTCGTTTCTTAAAATATGCAAATAGCGTAGATTCAAAATGTTGTTTTTACCTAATTGAATTTTAACGAAAGGATTACATCGAAAGTAATTTTTGTTTCTTTTCAGATTCTAGTTTCTGGGATTTAATTGGAAGTTGTGATTTAGACTCAAACTTTCATTAATCTTTCTGATTATAACCCGTTATATGAATACAAGGAGGTGGCCTAGACTCAAAATAATGACGTGGCGTAAGCCTATAATACTTGACCAAGCGACTCTCAGACTTAGGCTAATTGAACCATAACTTTCCTTGGTTGACACTTTAGATTTTAACCCTTGGGTGTTCATTTGTCATGCGCCATTTTGCTTAATGTTGGCAAGGTAGTCAATTGGGAGATCGTATTTTTATTTTTGCAAGACTATAATCATTAGTGCAGCTTCACTCTTAGTGTGTATTGCTTTA
Organism: Spinacia oleracea; assembly: GCF_020520425.1. Classification (NCBI taxonomy): domain Eukaryota; kingdom Viridiplantae; phylum Streptophyta; class Magnoliopsida; order Caryophyllales; family Amaranthaceae; genus Spinacia; species Spinacia oleracea. Next base: position 68,949,125 of record NC_079491.1, on the reverse strand, counting down.
CCCCAATGGTAGCCTTATGGTATGCCGATTTGGGTATTTTCATGGTTGGTCATGTTGCATTCATGGAAAATCTTTTAGTCCGTACTTAGTAGTATTTCAAGGAGCGAGTGACTCGAGAGGACTATGATAGTAGTGCCCAATGTGATTATAAGCCTTGAGGCCATTTTTTCTTTGCCAATGGTGTTGATACCTTAGGTTCACTTTGGGGGTTGTGCGACTATGTGGGAATGATTTTCAGAATGTGACTGTTTCCATTTTGCAAATACTATAATATATTCTTTTATTGGTGAGAGAGAGTATTGAGGCCGTTGACTCTTAGCAAGGGATGACAATTACATATGGGTGCTTATTGATTTAAATGTTAGGAAGGGAGACTCAATATGGTTTAACATTTTAACTTGCAGAACGACACCAAGCATTAGGACCGATTCTATGGATAAGACAACTAAGACTTAGGATTTGGATTGTACTTTGGCATAGCCTAGTCTAGACTCGGATTTATTTGAACATTTATTTTTTTCTTGAAGACTTTATTCGAACATTATTTTTTGAGTATTTTTCCCATGTGACATTTAAGTTCGTTTAATTAGCATGCTCGGTTTTGGTGCCGAGCATTGTCGTCGTAGGAGGCCTAACAACGACACAAAGAGTTATTTATTTTTATTATTTTTTTTAGTCGCTTTTAAAATCGAGTGCCTTTTCATACGCCCTTGCAGCAATTTTTACGAAAAGTTTTTTTGCTAAGTATTTTCTTTTCGCGCGGGCACCGAGGCTGCTGCGCCTGACCAGAAGGCCAAGCAGCAACTTCAGCGCCCAGCGAGGGGCGTGAGAAATTCTGGCGCCCAGCCAGGGGCGTTGAAAATTCGTCCCTGGCTGGTTCTCGTTTTCTGTTTTCTGTTTATGCGACTTCGATTTGCGTGCTTGCCTAATAACGTCCTTTACGCGTAACAGCGTTTGTGGGATTCGTTACAGGCCATCCCGAGCGTCGCTTATTTTTGTGGCGATCGTTCGGGCTTGCGGAACACGTATTTTGGTATAACTCTTTGGCCAATTAGTTCATGAATGTTTGGGCAATTTTTAAGGTCGTTGGTTTTCTAGCATTATTCGTCTAGCATTATTCGCACGCACAATCATAACATAGTCACATAGTTCGCTACACATAACTACATTACAAACATGGATTTTAAAATTAAATGTGTCATGTAGTTTATGATAGGCTTCTATGGGTAGTATTTGCGCCTGGCTTGGTACCGCTTCTATCGTAGATCCAACACATGCCCCGGTCGAGGTAGTGTCTTCAACAGACGAATTTCGCTCAAGAGGCCAACCCGCAAGTGCAAGCCAAGGGGGCATGCAGGCGAGAGGGACCTAATGAGCGAGCGATTGGGTTCGGGATGGGTGTACTACCTGCACAAGTACCGAGTGGGAAACATGCGCGGCGTATGCACCCCCCTATTGGCGAAAAAAGGTATCCTTAGTCCCAACTCCCGAGGGAGCCGAGATTCGTATGATGTTCTGCCCGTTCACATTAATATGCTGATTTTCAGGTCGTCCCAACTTGATGGGGAAATAAACGCGGGCAGGATCGTTTCACCCTTCGGCTATTTTGATTACCTACAAGCACGAGTATTTCCTTCACTATCCCCAGTGGACTCGCCACTGTGAGGGGGTCAAAAAAGCGCGAGGCTAATGCGTGACCTTGTCCCTCGTGGGTGTGACGATTATTTTTATTCAATCAAGTGTAATTGGATTTCCTGTGAGTATACACCCAATTGACTAGTAATATAGGAGTCGCCATTCAGTTTTTAACGACAATGAGAAAAACTAACAAAACCCGATTATCGTGACATAAAGGGAGTGCAATTATGTTTGACCACGACGGCCGTAGGTTCCCTTGTGACCCCTGGTGTGGGGATCTCTCAATATACACCCGCAAGGCAGAGATTGAGGGTTCGGGGGACTATAACTACCGAGAGGAGTACTTCGCTCGTCGATAACTCCAGAGGCAGGATATCCTTACTAGCTCAGCATAAATAATTGAAGGGACATGCGTTAACTATTAAACTAATCTGAGTTGATTTTAGAAATATGCAACATATAATACTAATTCGATCGTGATTATCCGATTTAAATAGCATTAAGGGACCTAGCATGATAATCCGATTTCCCAAAAATATTATATTTGTTAGGCGTGATAGAACAATCAGATTAGGTTAGTTTAACAGTTCATAAAAAGGGCGAGGAAAGCAGTTAAATCATCGAAAAGGGACACATTACGACGCACCCTTGAGAGGTGCGTCACGGTTCTCAGAAAACTAACCACTTTGACTTTGCTATTTCTCCTTTTTATTTAACGAATCTCAATTATGGGACAGGATACGTTCTGTTCGATTTATGGATCGATTGCGACAGAACGCGTGAACAGTTTCGTAGCGAGAGGCTTAGGCTAGGGGTTGGAGTCAATACTCAGAATATAATTGTGTGTTGTTGTGTGTTGTTTCACGTCGAAACTAGGGGTCTATTTATAGGAAAAAGTGGCGTAGAAAGATAGTTTTTCAGGAATTTGAATACGAAACGGATTAGGAAAAGAATCCGTACCAGGTATTATCGGCGCCCAGCTCTGGGCGCCGGAATTTTCGGCGCCCAGGGCTGGGCGTTGAAAATAGGGTATGGCAGAATTCTTTGGTCAGATTCGGATTCCTGAAATCCGTAGAGTTTGAGATTAATTCGAGTCTTTTAGCGCGTATCAATTTTATGACGGAATGCGTCTGGGCCCGTTACGAACTCTAGGCTCGTTAGGATTTTAATTAATACGTAACTCTTATTTCCGAATCCTATTAGGAATAGGATTCTCGCGGTTTTCTATCTCATTTAGGATTTATGTTGGAATGCAACACCTAATTCTGATAGATTTCTATCTTTTATGATTTGCCACTTTTAGAAGCTACCTTTTACGGCAGTTACTATTTTTAGCAGGTTTCCATAAATAGCAGGTTTCGGGTGAAATGAAAAGGGGAATCGAGATTCGTTTATTTTATAGGAGATGCGTTGTCAAGTGGATTTTTATGCTTTCATCATCGAACCTTTCCCTTGCGGGAACGGGGACAAAAGTAGGTGTCTACAGTCAGTGACGTCCTTTCGATGAGGTCGAACCTGTTGTTGTTCTTTTTTGAGATATCCAAACATGATATGGTGTATGGCGTAGTCCGGGAATGTGATTTCGATCGGGCGCTCCTTGTTGGAGTCTATTTTTTCGCGAGCCCCCATGCACTGGGGCTCGTCGGTTGTTTTTCGCATCTTGTAATCATGTTTGGGGTCATGCTCGTATGTGCGAGCGACCTTTTATAGTAGTGTGCTACTTTAGCGAAGCCGTGGAGTGCGACTTTAGTTTTCAGGCGACATCCGGTTTTAGCTTGGCCCGGATTAACCCTTTGACAGACAAACATTTTTTATTTGGGAAACCAATGACTTGACGACATATATTTTTGGTGTTTCGAAGAATGACCATGATATTTAACTTGTTTTTTTTTAAAAGTGTACATAAGCATTTTCTGAGACGAGTCTAAGTTTCGACCAAGTTTATATATTTTTTTTCTTGCTTATTTGGGAGCTAAAGGTGCTTTGGGCTTGATCGTACTTGCAATAGGGCCTCGTGTTTAGCAACACGGTCTTAAGTCCTTTCCTGTTCCGTGTTTTGTGAAATCTGGGCCTTGGGCTGCATTTTCAGCGCCCAAGGCCAGGCGTTAAACATTTCGGCGCCCAGCCGTGGGCGCTGAAAGTCTTTTCCTGGTGACTTCAGATTTCCTAACGCGTTTCCGAATGGGATCAGGATGTCATTGGGTGCGTTCAGCTATATATAGGGTCTAGATACGTCCTTATTTTCCACCACTCTCAAATTCTTCCTCTCCTTTTGCTGTGCTCTAATTATTCATTGCTTTTGCCATGTCGATCCCTACTTTCTCACTCCAACAGACTGTTAGGCGTTGGCTACGGGCCCTTACTCCCACAGAAAAAGCTTTGTTAAAAGAATACCACTTAGAGATACTTTTAGGCTTACAACAAATTAATATTGATTATAACTTTCTGCATGCTGCCCTAAGCTCTCGCGGAGATCGTCGCCGGAACAATGTATGGGTTAGGAAGGCTCAGCCGCCTGTAGAAACAGTGGCTAGTCTAGTTGATGATAGTAATCCTTCTCCCACCATTGCCTATGCCCTCGAGGCTGAGCGGGCTATAACTGAGAATTTTTCTGAAGCCTTGGCATCTTTGGAAGTTAGTGTCCAGGGGCCGGTTCTTATGGAGATTGACATTGGGGCAGCGCAGAAGACTGTGGGGGTGGATCCTGCGAATATTGCCCTCTACAAGACTTTATTTGATGATCCAGAAGAACTAGAGTAGTGTAGTTCTTGCTAGGGTGTAGGTGCCCTCTATTTATTTCAGTCGTGTTTGTTTTTATTTTTAGCACTCTGTTTTCCTTCTTATTATATTTTAATAAAGGCGTATTTTTAGTTTTCATTTTCACTTTTTTTGCTTCTCCTCTTTTTTATGTATTTTATATGTCTAACACTTTTTGCACAAAGAATATTTTTTTTTATTTGGACCGAATCCTTGGTAAGGATTGCCTACGTATCTTGTCAGAATCAGGTCGCGCGTAGTTCTAGCTTTAGAATAAGTTCTAGTATGCCGGATTTCGGTAGATATGCCCTGAGGTGGAAACATATTACTTGATCGGTCAAATGAGTGAGGTATTATCTTTATTTTCATCTGCCGTTCTCTTTTTTTTGCCATAGGTCGCGTAAAATTCGATTAATTTGTATGGCTATATTCTTGGTAAACCTATTTGGATACGTACGGTACCCCCCAAGTGTTCGTTATTTTTCCGTTGTGTGCGGATAAAATGACGAGCACTTTCGAAAAGAAAACTTTTGGCAGGCAGAGAGTTTCAACGCCCAGGCTGGGGCGTCAGAAATTTCGGCGCCCAGCCCTGGGCGCTGAAAATGACTTGGGCGGTCAATTTTTGACGCTTTGCTTCACATGTTCTTGCGTTTATTTCTATTTCTTTTTTTTTGTGCCTTGATATTTTGCTCGTATTTAAAGTTAATTTTGAGGCTATTTTGGAGGCTTTTTTGACTGTTAGCGTGAAATGCATTTTTGTCCGGATTAATTTTTTCTATTGGTGACTCGAAACAGTTTTGAAAATGGAGTTAGGGTGCGGAAGTTATGAAGACCTTTGTGTAGGCTTTGGAGGTGGATTGTTAGTGAAGGGTATGATGGAATCTATGTTTTATGAATCTGTTTATTTAGTGTTAGAATAAAAATTTTAGGAGAAATATTACGCCTTTATTGATTCGGAAAGTAAGGAAAACACACTGAAATAAAACTGACCTATATTCTAAGCGGCCTTAGGACCATCTAAAGTCTCTATTATTTTATTTTCTATCAATCTAAAGAACTACTAGGCGCTTTTTACTAATGGTGCTCTATATGGCTCAAGCCTGGGGTTTTAGTCTCATAAAACTTCGGTCCTTCATAAGTGCTCATCTTGAATTCCATTCCTTTTGCATTGACCCACTGATATGTCTTCACCCATCCGTTCTCGACCTCTTCTAGTGTTGATGCAGGAGAAATTAACCGGGTTGGATCGAAACCTTCATCTTGTAAAGCTAGGGTAGTCATCACAGTCTCGTTCTCCACAGGCCTCGATTCGTTAAAAAATGTCCATAAAGCCTGGTTGTCCAATATTTCAGCTGTTTTAGTCTTGGTGAGGTGGGGTGTAATCCCCCGCAAATTTATAAAGTATTAATATGAATGAATTCATGGATGTGTTTCCTAGTGAGATTGCAGGTATGCCACTTGCTAAGAGTCGTTGAGTCCCCTATAGACTTAGTTCCTAGAATGACGCATATATCTAGAGCACCATATAGAATGACACCTCCTGAAATGAGCAAATTAAGACACAATTGCAAGAGTTGTTCCGTTAAGGGGTATATTAGGCCTAGTGCATCACCGTGGGGAGCTCCTGCGTTGTTTGTTAAGGAGAAAGATAAGAGTATCGAATTATGCATTGATTTTAGGAAATTAATCACCATCAAGAACATGTATCCTTTGCATAGGAGAGATGAAATATTGGATCAATTGAATTGGGCGAGTGTGTTCTCGAAGATTGGTTTGTGTTCGAAGTATCACCAATTAAGGATAGCTGATAAGGGCCTAAGACCTCATTAGGACTCGTTATTGTCATTATGGGTTTAGAATAATGTCTTTTGGGTTAAACAATGCACCTGCCATAATTATGGATGTGATGAATAAGATTTTCCACGAATTCCGAATTAAGTTCGTTATTATGTTACTGATGGTATCCTGATTTATTCAAGGAATGAAAAGAGCATAATGAAATCTTGAGGATTACTTTGGAGACGCTTAAAAAGAATCTAGTTTTATTAAATGAAGTATACAAATCTTGAAGTCATATGTGTATAAGTGACATTGACGGAAAAGTGAAGGGCTAAATTGATTGAGAACTATGTTACGTAAGGGAATAAATTTAAGAGAAGATTTGAGTGGTCCAGGATCGTTAGAAATTATTTGTTGTCTGGAAAAGATGAAAAGAAATACATGAATTGGTGAAAGAGCTAAGAGTTAAGCCCAAAAGTTATACATCCGTGAAAGACATAAGGAGGTTTGGTAAAAAGGAAAAGTTGACCAGAAGGAGTCTCTGTAGATCCTGCTAAGACTCAAGCTGTGAGTGAGTGACCTATTCCAAGAACGTGTCTGATATCTAAAGTTTTCTAGGCCTAGATGACCATTATAGGAGGTTGTGAAAGACTTTTGGAAGAAAGAAAAACCAATGAGCAACTTGTTGAAAAAGGAATCGAAATTCAAGAGTGAGAAATGTGAAGAAGCTTTCCAGATCTTAAAAGAGAGTTTGACATCCGCACCTGTTGTCGCGTCAGTTGAAACCTTGTGAGACAAATAACCCTACCCATAACCTAGAGCTAATTGTTATTGCATTCGCTGTGAAGATTTGAAGACATTACCTTTATATGAAAACGTTTGAGATCCTTACCGACCATAAAAGTCTAAAATTTTTGCAAAAAGTTCCAATTGAACCTTGGGAACAACATTGAAAATGAGTATTGCCTTTCACCCTGCGACTGATGGATAGACTGAGGGGATTAACTAAACCATGGAAGATACGTTGAGAGCCTGTACTAGTGACTTTAAAAGACAGTTGGGAACACCATATAGATTTGATTAAATTTTCGTGCAACAATAGTTATCATGCGAGCATTAAGATGTCACATTTTGAGGCATTTTATGGAAAGAAGTGCAAAAGCCCCACTTGCGGGAATAATTTTCGTAAAAATATTGTATTGGGGACAGACTTCGTTGAAGGTGAAATATCCAAAGTTATTCCCTGAGATGAGTTACGAGGGCGTAACTCGTTTTCTTTAAGGGGGGTAGAATGCGATAGAAATTCGCGCTTTTTACCTATTTTTATAGCAATTTTATGCATTTTATGCTCATTTTTAGCAACTTATACATGTTGGTGCAAAGTAAATAGATTCTCCGCATAAGAAAAAGGTGTTCATGAGTAACACATGCAACTTTAAGTTGGCAAAAAGTGCACAGGCACAATTATTTCTCCAGTAAGAATAAGTTAAAACTTTTGAAAAACGTGTGAATTCTCGTGTCAAGTTTCGGGACGAAACTTCTTTTAAGAGGGGAAGATTGTAATCCCCCGCAAATTTATAAAGTATTAATATATTTTAACGTTTAATTAATTATATTTAAATGAAATTTGCGATTTTTAGTAATATATACATATATTAAATGTATATTTATTTTAATTAAATGCATTTCAAATATTTTAATGATTTATGAAATCAAACATTTTTAGAATCATAATTCGAAAGCAATTTGAAACATAGAAACACATCGGTTTTGGAAAAGTATTTCTAATCGGGTTTAGACTCGAACACTTTTAAAATTGGAAAAAAAAAAAGAAAAAGAATCCTAGTCCTAGCCCAAGTAGTAAAGCCCAACTAAATAACCCCTAAACCCCAAAGTTTACCCACACACCAAATTCTCTCTCCTCACTTCTCAAGTTTCACGTGAAACTTGATTCACGCCTCTTACTCCTTTTCTTCTCTTCCTCCTTCACGTAACTCTCTCCTCCCATTTTCTTGCTGCTTAATCGCCACCACCATCAGCTCGCAACACCACCAGCGCATCAACCACCTCGCTGCTGCCGCGCCACCCAGTCGCCGGCCAGGCAGCCTCTTATCTCCTCCCTGCTTCTCCACGCACCACATCACCCCTTCTCTCTTCTTTCTTTCTCCACACACGTCGCCAGCTTCTGCGACCACCGCACGACCACCGTGCGGCCACCTGTTGCCACTCCGTCGTCGTTGCCGCCAGCCGCACCACCATTGTACCATGCTGCCAGCCGGTTTCTTCCTGCCTTTCTTGTTTTCAGTTACCACCTCCTCTTCTTGCTTCCGGCGAAACTTAGCCACCACCGCAGCCGCTGCACCACCAGTCGCAGCGCACCACCATCTGCCGACAGTCCCGCGGCCGCGCCGCCCTACCGCCGGCCAACACTCTTTCTCTCTCCTTTTGGTTATTTCTTTAAACCCTAAACTATTTATGTTTTGATTTTATTTTAGTAAGTTAATTAATGTTTTCATGCTTTAAATTTATCGTTTTAATTATCTAAATATAGAATTCAAATTTATATATTTGCATAATGAGTTTATTAAATTTCAGATTTATTAATTTTGATTGAAATAAGAGTTTTAATTATTAAAACATGAATTTTAAGGTTTTAATAGTTTTGGAAATCATGGTAGGATGATTATAAGTTATTGAAGTATTGTTTTTATAATTTCAAACATGTTAATTATGTTTTGGAGTAGTTTGAAATTAGTTCATGTTGCTGGAAATTTAAAGAACGATGTTTTTATAGAGTTTTAATGAATTTCTAATCATTAATATAATAATTACTATGCTAGGAGGTTTAGCAGTTGAGTTTTGATGTTGGGGAATGTTCTAAATATGTTTAGGATGTATTTAGAATGCTTGGTTATGGTTGTGAATTAGTAGAAGTTGATTGGGGATCTTTATTGGTTGTTTTAGGCGGAGAATTCTCTTTAGGCGACTTTTGAAAGTGTAAAGTGGCCTATCAGTTTGTTTACACAAGGTACGTACATACCTGCGTGCTTGGAATGTGTGCTAATTGTTGAAATCATGTTGATATTATTGTTGAACTTGGTGATGTTGATATTATAGACAAACTTGGTTATATGGAATGTGCATGTTTAATACTGTTGGACAAACTTATTGAACTTATTTTGCACTATAAGAACTGTAACATGTTAGTATGGATGTTTGATACAAACATGTTGGTTGGGAACACTAGATTATTCTATATGATTGGGTTGGATCAATTGGTTGTTGTTCCCTTTCTATCTATTCACTACTTTATAAGGGCGGAGGACCTTGTTTAGTAAGTTGAAACTCTATGCCCATATACAGGGTTGCTCATGGTTAAAGGAAAGGTTGGTTAAGTTGGAATGAGTCTTGATTGATGCTTTTATGATCACTTACTTAATTCCAAGATAAAAACAGTTGTGAACAAATGTGAATTGTCTGTCTTATGTAATGGTTGAGTCATAACGGAATCTCAATTTGTAAATCATGTAAAGTGAAACTGAATAGCAATAGCTTTAGACTGTGCACGTCTGAAGTGACGGACAAACAGGAGTTGGGGTTCATGGTGGTAGCCCATGGCCTTTTCTGGGACCGGATTGATCACCGTGTCCTATTTTTTTTATTTAAACGTTCCTCGATATCGCAGGTCACTGAGGTTACGGAGTCGCGCCCGTACCTCGTCTTCCTTAGTGAAGACTTCTGGATGGTCAACTCGGTCCATTGTCTATTTCAACTAAAATAATATTATTGCTAAAAGTCTAGCCTAGTCTAGTCTGGTCAAGTATGGTCGTCAAACTATCATGTTTTGTCTGCCCTTGTTTGTGTTCATTAGTATCATGTTAGGGTTGTTCGTTTAATAGAATCATGTTAGGATTATTATTGATTTAGTATGTAGTACTCAGATTTGCTGATTACGTGCTTTTGCTTGTGCATGTTGATCATGGCTATGCCTTATTGATCCTGTGATGACCCAATCTTTGGTGAGCAGTCTCTAAGGATCAATAAGCGTTGTCCATCTGCAGGTTTGAAGATGTTGCATCATTGGGATCGGGAATAGAGAGCTTGTCTTTAGTTTTGATTTGCTAAGTCGACTTGGGTTTGCTTAACTGGACTTTAAACTTGTCATACTATTTATATTTCCTTATTTTCGTTGGTTGATTTTTGGGACTAAACCTGTAATCGATTATTTATAAACCTAAAGTTAGTTTTATGTTTTCCGCTGCAAAATTCTGAATAAGCCGTAACGTTTTCACACGGGCGATAATGCCTTGATAATTCTCTACGTTTTATATTAAAAGATTATTCTAGAAAAGAGAGAATTGTCGGGGTGTTACATGGGGTGCCTCATCCAAGGTGTGGCAGTCATGGAAAATTTCAAATCCGGGTTTTAGCAAGCCATCCTGAACGAAGGGTTCGGGGAAATCACAGCATGGGTGTTCTTCTCCTTCCCGAACGAACATCCCGTTAAGGGTCCTTTGATATAGGGGAAGGAGGGTGGTTTATTTGGGTTTGTTAAGGCGTAGCCTAGATAGGCGGTCAGCAATATCTTCCTCCGTTGGTTCATAACCTAAGCCAAAGGGAGTAGATTTGTCGGGAAAAGGATGGAATGTGTATTCCTTCTTCCTTATGCCCAATGGGGTTCCTGGGAAATAACCTTGAGCTAACAGCATTCTAGGGACGACTCGGGATGCATGCGGGTCTAGGAATGCTGGATCATAATCTTCGATGAACTGGATTGTTTCTTCTATTTGAAACCCATAAAGGTCGTCTGCAGTTTCGGCCGTTCCAACCATAGTACAACTGACGTCAAGAGGAGGGGCGCGGATTTCTAGTATTACCCCGTTATGGTTAAGTTTAACCATTTGGTGCAAGGTAGAAGCCACACCTCCTAGGTCATGGAGCCAAGGTCGCCCCAAGAGGAGGTTGAAAGTGGGCTTGATGTCGATTATTTAAAACTCCGTGGTGCGTGCCACAGGCCCGGTTTGTATGGTAAGGTTGATTTTTCCCAATACAGGCCTTCGGGAGTTATCATAAGCTCGTACCCCTTGCGTGGAGGTTTGGAAGTCATCGTTTCCTAGCCCCAAGTAATGGGCGGTTCGCAATGGGCAGACATTAACCGCCGAACCATTATCTACGAGCGCTAGGGGGATGTTTTGTCCTTTGCATCCAACCACTAGGTAAAGGGCTTTATTGTGAGCACCCCCTTCTTTGGGTAAGTCTTTATCAGTGAAAACTATGGCCTTTTCTCCGGCATCTCTCGTGACATGGCTAACCAATGAGTCAGGTGTGATATCTGTAGGTACTGAGATGAGGTCAAGTGAGCGAATAAGCTTTTCGCGATGTTCCTTTGAAGTACACATAAGATCCCAGATGGTAATCTCGGCCTTGGTTCTTTTTAGTTGTTTCAGGAGAGGATTTTCAATGACTTCCGCGACGGTGGCGTGCCGTCCATTCTCAGGAGTTTGCCTAACCGGGATGTTGTCCATAGGAGGTGGGTGAACATCCGGTTGGTATATCCTTCCGGATCGGGTGAGGTTGTCGACCTCGGGCTCCTGAGGGGTGGTGTCAATGAGAGCATACCCGGGCCAAGTTTCAGTGAAGAGGTCCTGGCCCGAGACTTGAGATAGGTAAATATCTTCAGCATCATCATTCCACACACCGCACACTTCCCTCTCGATTCGATCCATAGGGACCACAGCGAGTGGTGCACCTTGAGGTGTAATATACACCGTGGGGTCGAAATTCTCTGGTTGGTCGAGAGAGATGTGACAAGAGCCGAGTGGGCTCTTGTTTTTGTTGGGTTTGCCAATGTTAGGGAGAGGTATCACTTCATCCTCTATCATGTCCTGGATCGTATGTTTTAGATTCCAGCAGTTTTCAGTGTCATGCCCATTTCCTTGATGGAATTTGCAGTAAGTACCTTCGACCCAATATTTGCTTTTGACAGGAGGGTCACGTGTGGGGCCTATAGGTCTCAACTTTCCTTGATTGGTTAGTCTTTCAAAGGCTTGTACCAAAGTCGACCCGAGTGGGGCAAACTTTCGGTCTCGGACCCATCTTCCAGGGTTTCTTCGGGCGGGAGTCTCTTCTACAGCATGGACTTCTTGGGCTTGGGATGTGTTACCCCGATTATAGGTGTTGTTCTTATATGTGGGTTTGCTTTGTATGGTTTTGGCGAGGTCGTCCTCAATCTTTATTCCCACATCATAAACTCTTTTGAAAGTGTCAAGTCCCAGGTACCTAAGGTGTTGTCTGTAAACCGGGTCCAGGTTGTCAATGAATTTTTGGACCAATTCTGTTTCGGGAGGCCTATTGATTAGCTTGGCCGCCTGGTCCCTCCATCTAGCAAACTAGGTTGTGAAACCCTCATTTTTCTTTTGGAAGAGAACTTCCAGCTCGCGCATGGTGACTTGGAAATCCATGTTCGATGAGTATTGCTTGATGAAGACATTGACAAAGTCTTCCCAAGTGGGGAAGAGCTTAGGGTCCTGGTGATAGTACCATTTGAGCGGCACAGGTTCCAAGGAAAAAGGAAAAGCAGGTAAATACATGGACTTGTCCACGCCTTTCAAGTTCATGGTATTCACAAAGCTCAGTAGATGATCACGGGGGTTTTCCGTGGCCTTGAACTTTGGTAAGTCAGATGAACTGAACTTTTCTGGTAGTTTGCCAGGAAAAGGTTCAGGATCGAGGGAGAAGTATTTGCTCCCCATGGTTTGCTGTAGGACCATTTTTTCAATCCTCTTCTCGTTATCGAGGTCATTTTTGGCTTGCGCAGCCGCTAAAGCTTCATTTTCCATTTTCAGTTGGCCCATAAGTTCGGTCATTTGGACCATCTGGGCTCGCAAATCCTCGATGGACATGTTTGAAGGTGCGAATCGAGGTTGGGGAAGCGGAGATCCTTGAAATGAGGGACGACGGACGGAGCTTGGAGTCACTAAACCTGGTGTTGGCGATGTATCTTCGAGGCGCACTAACCGTTGATTCCCTGATCGGCACCAAGTCGCAGGACCAGTCCTAGGCATAAGATAAGCTAAAGTTTAGGTTCCCAAAGTTTCAAGCATTACTTAGTCTAGACTTCGATTCTCTAAATTGGTTTTTCACTCTTTCTTTTGTCGGTACACTTTTTCGTTTTTTTTTATTTTGGTCATTCTTTGGATTTTCGAAACACTTGCCCGTGTGACATTCATAGTTTTTAGCACGTTCGGTTTTGGTGCCGAGTATTGTCGTCGTAGGAGGCCTAACAACGACACAAAGAGTTATTGATTTTTTTTTTCACGAGTCGCTTTTGAAATCGAGTGCTTTTCTTACGCCCTCGTAGCAATTCTTTTTTACGAACATTTTGTGTGCTACGTATTTTCCTTTCGCGCGGGTACCGAGGCTGCTGCGCTTGACCAAAAGGCCAAGCAGCAACTTCATCGCCCAGCGAGGGGCGTGAGAAATTCTGGCGCCCAGCCAGGGGCGTTGAAAATGCGTCCCTGGCTGGTTCCCGTTTTCTGTCTTCTGTTTATGCGACTTCGATTTGCGTGCTTGCCTAATAACGTCCTTTTCGCGTAACAGCGTTTGTGGGATTCGTTACAGGCCATCCCGAGCGTCGCTTATTTTTGTGGCGATCATTCGGGTTTGCGGAACACGTGTTTTGGTATAACTCTTTGGCAAATTAGTCTATGAACATTTGGGCAATTTTTAAGGTCGTTGGTTTTCCGGGATAGTTTGTCACACACAATCACATATTTCGCTACACATAACTACATTACAAACATGGATTTGAAAGTTAAACATGTCACATAGTTTATGATAGGCTATGGGTAGTTTATTTGCGCCTGGCTTGGTACCGCTTCTATCGTAGATCCAACACATGCCCCGGTCGAGGTAGTGTCTTCAACAGACGAATTTCGCCCAAGAGGCCAACCCGCAAGTGCAAGCCAAGGGGGCATGCAGGCGAGAGGGACCTAATGAGCGAGCGATTGGGTTCGGGATAGGTGTACTACCTGCACAAGTACCGAGTGGGAAACATGCGCGGCGTATGCACCCCCCTATTGGCGGAAAAAGGTATCCTTAGTCCCAACTCCCGAGGGAGCCGAGATTCGTTATGCGGTTCTGCCCGTTCACATTAATATGCTGATTTTCAGGTCGTCCCAACTTGATGGGGAAATAAACGCGGGGTAGGATCGTTTCACCCTTCGGCTATTTTGATTACCTACAAGCACGAGTATTTCCTTCACTATCCCCAGTGGAGTCGCCACTGTGAGGGGGTCGAAAAAAGCACGAGGCTAATGCGTGACCTCGTCCCTCGTGGGTGTGACGATTCTTTTTATTCAATCAAGTGTAATTGTATTTCCTGTGATTTTACACCCAATTGACTAGTAATATAGGAGTCGCCATTCAGTTTTTAACGACAATGAGAAAAACTGACAAAACCCGGTTATCGTGACATAAAGGGAGTGCAATTATGTTTGACTACGACGGCCGTAGGTTCCCTTGTGATCCCTGGTGTGGGGATCACCCAACATACACCCGCAAGGTAGAGATTGAGGGTTCGGGGGACTGTAACTACCGAGAGGAGAACTTCGCTCGTCGATATCTCCAGAGGCAGGATATCCTTACTAGCTCAGCATAAATAATTGAAGGGGCATGCGTTAACTATTAAACTAATCTGAGTTGGTTTTAGCAATATGCAACATATAATACTAATTCGATCGTGATTATCTGATTTAAATAGCATTAAGGGACCTAGCATGATAATCCGATTTCCTAAAATATTATATTTGTTAGGCGTGATAGAAAAATCAGATTAGTTTAGTTTAACAGTTCATAAAAATGGCGAGGAAAGTAGTTAAATCATCGAAAAGGGACACATTACGACGCACCCTTGAGAGGTGCGTCACGGTTCTCAGAAAACTAACCACTTTGACTTTGCTATTTCTCCTTTTTATTTAATGAATCTCAATTATGGGATAGGATATGTTCTGTTCGATTTATGGATCGATTGCGACAGAACGCGTGAACAATTTCTCAGCGAGAGGCTTAGGCTAAGGGTTGGAGTCAATACTCAGAATATAATTATGTGTTGTGTGTGTTCTTTTCACGTCGAATTTAGGGGTCTATTTATAGGGAAGAGTTCGTGGAAAGATAGAATTACAGAGTTCTAATCCACAAAGAATTAGGAAAAAACACGTACCCAGGTATGTTCAGCGCCCAGGCCTGGGCGCCGAAGATTTCAGCGCCCAGAGCCAGGCGTTGAAAATAGGGTCTGGGCTGTTTTCTTTAGTCAGATTCGGATTCCTGAAATCCGTAGAGTTTGAGATTTTAATCGAGTCTTTAAGCGCGTATCAATTTTATGACGGAATGCCTCTGGGCCCGTTACGAACTCTAGGCTCGTTAGGATTTTAATTAATACGTAACTCTTATTTCCGAATCATATTAGGAATAGGATTCTCGCAGTTTTCTATCTCATTTAGGATTTATTTTGGAATGCAACATCTAATTCTGACAGGTTTCTATCCTTTACGACTTGCCACTTTTAGAAGCTACCTTTTACGGCAGTTATTATTTTTAGCAGGTTTCCATAAATAGCAGGTTTCGGGTGAAATGAAATGGGGAATCGAGATTCGTTTATTTTATAGGAGATGCGTTGTCAAGTGGAGATTTATGCTTTCATCATCGAACCTTTCTCTTTCGGGAATGGGGACAAAAGTAGGTGTCTACACCAACGGCATAATAGAATAGCAACTTTCCATCTGGCTAATCAAGGGGATCAACCTTATGTCACCGAACTCGCCATTGTTATTCGACAGCAAATAATGATTCAACAAGAAAAATACAAGGGCTCGAATATTCAATTTATGTTCGGTCATATTCTTACTAGGCCTAAAGTGGTGTTTTACAAGTTTTGCCAAATTAACCTCATCACCTACAACAACTTCAGCAAGCATGTTAGCATCTAGTCCTAGGAAAGCCCATATGGTTGTTTTACTCTCTTCGATAGTGCCAGGAGTGGCAGGGGTAGCATTAGTAGGATAACCAAGGATCGCAGCAAATTCATCTGGCAAAGGACATATTTCGTTGCCCCGAAAGACAAAAACATGATGATCGGAATCCCGAAAGCTTAGGGCTGCGTGCAGAAAATTATAGTCAATGTTAATTTGTTGTAAGCCTAAAAGTGCCTCTAAGTGGTATTCTTTCAATAAAGCCTTTTCTGTAGGATTAAGGGCCCGTAGCCAACGCCTAACAGCCCGTTGGAGTGAGAAAGTGGGAATTGACATGACGAAAGCAAGGAATAATTAAAACACAGCAAAGAAAGAAGAAATTGAGAGTGATGGAAAATAAGGGACGTATCTAGCCCCTATATATAGCTGAACGCATCAAGTGACATCCTGATCCCATTCGGAAACGCGTTAAGAAATCCGAAAGTCAAAATTCGCCAGGAAAAGACTTTCAGCGCCCGAAGCTGGGCGCCGAAATATTTAACGCCCAGCCTTGGGCGCCGAAAATGCAGCCCAAGGCCCAGATTTCACAAAACGCGGAGCAGGAAAAGACTTAAAACTGTGTTGCTAAACACGAGGCCCTATGTACAATTAAGATCAAGCCCAAAAGCACCTTTAAGCTCCCAAATAGAAAAAATGAATGGTAAAACTTGGTCGAAACTTAGACTTGTCTCAAGAAACATATATGTACAGTTTTCAAAATAAAAAATATCAAGGTCATTCTTTGAAACACCAAAAAATGTTGTTAAGTCGTTGGTTTCTCAAAAAAAAAATTGTTTGTCTGTCAAATGATTAAATCGGGCCAAGCTAAACCGAATGATATTAAACTTTGTCGCCCGAAGACTGAAGTCGCACCCCATGGCTTCGCCAAAGTAGCACACCACTATGAAAGGTCGCTCGCACATACGAGCTCGACCCCAAACATGATTAAAAGACGTTATGAAGTATACGAAAAATGACCACCAAAGCCCGAGTGCTTGGGGGCTCGCGAAAAGTATACTCCAACAGAGAGCGCGCGATCAAAATCACATTCCCGGGCTGCGCTATACACAAGTCCCGTGTTTGGATAATCTCAAAAAAAAAAAAAAAAAAAAAAAAAAGGGAAAAAAAACGATATTTTAAAAATATCGTTAACAGAAATATACTCAGTGTGGGCCCACTTATAGGACACACCTAATCAGGAAATATTGCGACCCACCAACAGGTCGTAATCACAAAAGCCCTTCCACATAGGCAAAATAAAAAGAAAGTAAGAAATTCAAAATGGGCTCGCCCACCTTCAACGGGCGGGGTCTGCGTCACTAGCCGCGCAGGTCCTCAGTTTTCGAAAAATAAAGTCTTCAAATTCAAAATAGGCTCGCCGTCTTTAGCCGGCGGGGTCTACGTCACAAACCGCGTAGGTCCTTATCTTCAAATTTCAAAAACAGATTCGTCCACTTCTATCGGACGGGGTGTCCACCCTTAGCGGACATGCTCGCCATCTTTAGCCGGCGGGGTCTGCGTCACTAACCGCGCGGGTCTTTAGTCGCTGCAGCGATAACCTTTATCGGTTTTCCCTTTTTCAAAAAATTAAAGGATCGGTTTCCCCTTTTTCAAAAAATTAAAGGATTGGTTTTCCGTTTTTCCAAAAAAGAAGGATGTGATTGGTTTTCCCTTTTTCCAAAAATTAAAGGATTGGTTTTCCGTTTTTCCAAAAACGAACGATGAGATTGGTTTTCCGTTTTTCCAAAAAAGAACGATGTGCTGGATTTTCCTTCGTTTTACGTCCCATAAAAACAAGGGGGTTTTCTCGTTTAACTAGCCTTGAAAATGAGAATCTTTAAAAACATTTTTACCTCGTGGTTGGGCTTGGCCAGGCCCAATTACACTTTATAGCTTTGATTTCGAAAACATCTGTAGCTACTCCCAATGACAAAGTGAGGAAGTTTCTACGCACCTTTAGATCCTTCCAATGACAAAGTGAGGAAGTTTCTATACTATCCGTTGACAAATCCCAATGACACGTGAGGGATATGTCGACACTTCAAGTGATGACCCTTAAGTCAAATGTTATCACTCGGGGGCTCGTGAGACCCTCACCAAAACAGGTCGCTATGGCTTGTGCGACGCACTCCGTCTAATACCTTGACCATCGTCTTACTCCAAGACTCAGTCAAAGTGGGGGCTAACGGTAGACACCTACTTTTGTCCCCATTCCCGAAAGGGAAGGTTCGATGATGAAAACGTAAATCTCCACTTGACAACGCATCTCCTATAAAATAACGAATCTCATTACCCCTTTTCATTTCACCCGAAACCTGCTATTTATGGAAACTTGCCAAAAATAGTAACTGCCGTAATGGGTAGTTGTTAAAAGTGGCAAGTCATAAAAGATAGAAACCTGTCAGAATTAGGTGTTGCACTCCAACATAAATCCTAAATGAATTAGAAATTGCGAGAGAATCCTATTCCTAATATGATTCGAAAGTAAGAGTCACGTATTAATTAAAATCCTAACGAGCCTAGAGTTCGTAACGGGCCCAGACGCATCCCGTCACAAGGTTAATACGCGCTAAAGGACTCAATTAAATCTCAAATACTTCGGATTCTAGGAATCTGAATCTGACTAAGAAAAACAGCCCAGACCCTATTTCCTAATTCCTGGCGCTGAAAATACCTGGTACGTGTTTTTTCCTAATTCCTCGTGGATTAGAGTTTTGCAATTCTATCTTTCCACGAACTCTTTTCTATAAATAGGGCCTTAAGTTCGACGTGAAAAGAACACACAACACACAATTATTATTCTGAGTATTGACTCTAAACCCCTAAGCCTAAGCCTCACGCTGCAAAACTGATCACGCGTTCTGTCGCAATCGATCCATAAATCGAACAGAACGTATCCCGTCCCATAATTTGAGATTAGTTAAATAAAAGGAGAAATAGCAAAGTCAAAGTGGTTAGTTTTCTGAGAACCGTGACGCACCTCTCAAGGGTGCGTCGTAATGTGTCCCTTTTCCATGGTTTAATTGCTTTCCTCGCCCTTTTATGAACTGTTAAACTAACTAAAATCTGATTGTTTGATCACGCTTAATAAATATGATATTTTTGGGAAATTGGATTATCATGCTAGGTCCCTTAAAACAATCTAAATCAGATAATCGCGTTCGATCTAGTACTATATGTTGCATATTGATAAAATCAACTCAGATTAGTTTAATATTTAACGCATGTCCCTTCAATTATTTATGCTGCGCTAGTAAGGATATCCTGCCTCTGGAGTTATCGAAGAGCGAGTACTCCTCTCGGTAGTTACAGTCCCCCGAACCCTCAATCTCTACCCTGCGGGTGTACGTTGAGCGATCCCCACCACAAGGGATCACAAGGGAACCTACGGTCGTCGTGGTCAAACATAATTTCACTCCCTTTATGTCACGATAACCGGGTTTTGTCAGTTTTTCTCATTGTCGTTAAAAACTGAATGGCGACTCCTATATTACTAGTCAATTGGGTGTAAACTCACAGGAAATCCAATTACACTTGATTTGACAAAAAGAAGCGTCACACCCACGAGGGACGAGGTCACGCATTAGCCTCGTGCTTTTTCGACCCCCCTCACAGTTACATGTCATTGGTGTGACCTTATAGGTTCAGTCAAGAGTAAGCTGTGAGACTAATATAGATTAGAACTCACTGATCGGAAGCATTGCTCCAGCTAGCTGTTCCGATCACTTGATCTCACTGAATTAATTGTTCGTAATTAATTTTAACCTTGGTATTAGACTAATGCACCTTGGGTGACGGACACATATCCTTCAGTCTCCCGCATGTCATTAAGATAAGTGTGCATTCAGATTCCTTTGTTGCTTAGTGTTACTTGCTGAACATAAGGTAAGATCCAAGCCGTCCTTATTCGGTCCAGAAGTGCTTCTCGGATTACTGAGTTCAACTGTTAAACTTTTACAGAAGGTTAAGCCTTAACCATTCTGAGCACGGCCATGCATTTTCACAGATCTAACACTCCGAGAGGCCTTGTTACACAACAACACCATATCCTATAAAAAATAGGAGGAAAATACATTCTTGCAATCTATGAACACTCACTTTGATTCATAGTACTCCCAATAACTGCTTTTATAGGCTCCTTTTACGGTGCGACGTTTTGCGAGCATTAGAGCGAACTAATTCTCAAACGAGCAATCATAATTACTCATGTTCTGAGGAATGGTTCTAATCACCATTAATGAGAACTGCTTATCACATGACTTTAATGTCTTAAAGTGTTCTCATGGTCAATCCGATACAAGATCCAATAAGTATCTATGCAAAAGATTCTGACATCCAGTCAATCTAGTTCAAGAAACTGAACTACAAATCTACTTGCAATCTATTCTTCATTAGTCATTTGTCGTCCACCTTTCAATGACATGCATTAGGGATCCTTTGTGACTTCAATATTCAAGTTCACATATGGGTGTTTCTTTGTCGAAGAATCCATCTTGACATCCCATTTGAATGTTTTGAATCTCTTGGACTTTTGATTTAATACTAAACCAAATTAAATGAATATGAAATAAAATTTCATAAATATGAAATGGTTAAACCAATTGTTTTAAACACAGATCTAACAGATGTCCTAAAACAAAACTTAGAAAATCAAAGCCATTCTCCAATATGCTTGATTCCCATGGTTGCTACATGTGCGTTGTGCTTCACTTGTGGCAACGGTTTAGTGAATGAATCTACGACGTTGTCGTTAGTTCCAACCTTGCAAATCTCGATTTCTTTCCTTTCAACTATTTCTCGAAGTATGTGAACTCGCCGCAGTACGTGCTTGGACTTCTAGTGGCTCCTAGGCTCCTTTGCCTGGGTAATGGCTCTTCTATTATCGCAATACAAAGCCATTGATGAACTTCCGAATCCAAACAGCTTCCTTTGCTGCTTCTGAAGCAACAATGTACTCGGCTTAAGTTGTAGAATTCGCAATAGTGCTTTGCTTAGCACTTTCCAGCTTACTGCTCCGCCATTAAGGCAGAACACAAAACCAGATTGTGATCTGAAATCATCTCTATCGGTTTGAAAGCTTGCGTCCGTATAGCCTTTAACAATCAACTCATATGTACCACCATAGACTAGAAACTGATCCTTAGTCCTTTTCAGGTACTTTAGGATATTCTTGGCAGCAGTCCAATGCGCCTCACCTGGTTCTGACTGGTACCTGCTCGTTGCACTGGGTGTGAACGAAACATCCGGTCTTGTACAAATCATAACATACATTATGGATCCAATACCCGAAGCGTATGGAATTCCACTCATCTTTTATGCTCATCATATGTCTTGGGACACTGAGTCTTGCTTAGATATGTGCCATGTGTCATGGGTAGATGGCCTCTCTTGGCTTCCATCATATTGAACCTAGCTAGCACTTTGTCAATGTAAGTGCTCTGGCTTAGTCCAATCATCCTCTTAGATATATCCCTATAGATCTTGATGCCCAATATGTATTGTGCCTCTCCTAAGTCCTTCTTTGAGAAACATTTTCCAAGCCAAGTCTTTACAGACTCCATCATAGGAATGTCGTTTCCAATAAGTAGTATGTCGTCTACATACAAGACTAGGAATGCAATTCTACTCCCACTGACCTTCTTGTATACACAAGATTCGTCCTTATTCTTGATGAAGCCAAAATTATTGAATGTTTCATCAAATCATTTATTCCAGCTCCTTGATGCCTGCTTTAATCCATAAATGGATTTCTTAAGCTTGCATACCTTTCCTTGGTTCTTTTGATCGACAAAACCCTCCGGCTGTATCATAAACACAGTCTCTTCAAGAACACCATTCAAGAAGGAAGTTTTGACATCCATTTGCCATATTTTATAGTCATGAAACGCGTCAATCGCAAGGATTATTCGAATAGACTTAAGCATAGCGAATGGAGAAAAGGTTTCATCGTAGTCAACGCAGTGAACTTGCCTGTAACCTTTTGCTACCAATCTAGCCTTGTATATGTATACCATTCCATTTTTGTCTTTCTTCAATTTGAAGACCCATTTGCATCCGATAGGTGTAAACCCATCCGGCAAATCTACCAAATCCCAGACTTGATTTTCAGACTTGGACTCTATTTCAGATTTCATGGCCTCTAACCATTTAGTGGACCTTGGGCTCGTCATAGCTTTCTTGTAATTCATAGGTTCATCACTATCTAATATGAGAACATCTAAGTTTTCAGTCAAGAGGACGTCTGTAGGGGGTTTTTTCGTCTTTTCCTCTTTTGGATTTTCCCCTACGAGGCTTTGTATGTTTATGGATTTCGAAGGAGTCGCCACCAAAAAAATTTAAGGGTCCCGTTTGGAAAGAACAAAGTTGACTCTTTAGTAGATAAGGCATTGAATCGTAGAAACGGATGGGTGAGATCCGGGCAGGGGAACGAAGTGCTTATTCCGCGAGTTTTAAAATTGTATTCGAGCACATGACAAGAAGCATTTTCGAATAACCCTAGTCAAGACACTATATGGGTTGAACTTTGAATTTAGAACATAGAATTTATACTTGTATTGTGATCACTTCGCTTTAAAGTTAATTTGAAGGAACCTAAGGCCGGTTTGTCCAAGAAATTATCTTTGTTAAGCGTGATGTAACTTTGCAATTTGTTGGATTAGCATGTGAGGTGATGAAAGCAATAAACAAGTAAAGCAACATCACAATAAATAAAGGAATTATTGAAAGTGCGTACAAAACCACATCACCTTGAAAAAGGTGAGGAAAGAGTGCGGAATTGAAATAGCAATAGTAAAGGTACGATATTGAAATGCGTTATTGAAAGGTGCGATATTGAAATACGTTATTCAAAGTTGCGATGTTGAAATTGCGGTATTGAAAGGTGCGATATTGAAATTGCGGTATTGAAATTGAACTATTGTATTTGAGATCCGAACGCCAAATGACTACTTAATAATAAGTGCGTCCGACATGGATTCAAGTTTAAAAATCTCAACTTTAGGACAAGTTGCTCATCCAAAAGTGTCTTAGATTTTGGTTATTGAAATTGAACTTTGAATATTGAATCTTGAATATTGAACTTGAATATTGAACTTAGGAGTCTTGAATCTTAAAGATTAGACCTTTTAATGTTAAAAAGGTTTCACCTTTGATATGCTCCATAACTTGAAATTGATTCTAGTTTAAGGAAGTGATTACAAACAACCTTAAACATCATAGAATCTTGAAGATGAGACTTGTACTTGAACATTGAAATGAGGAGTCTTGAATATCAAAGATTAGACCTTTTCATGTTAAAATGCCTCACCTTTAATTTTCTCCATAACTTGAAAATGATTCTAGTTTAAGGAAGTGATTAAAAACAACCTTAAACATCATGGAATCCATAACTTGTACTTGAATCATAAAGAGTGTTGATTTTGTAAAAATATGTGATTGTTGTAAGTAACACTTTTGAGAGAAAAAGTGTCAACTTTACTAATCATTTTTGAACAAAAATTGAATCTTGTATGGCATAATTGAAATCGTGTTTTTGGACAATCATTTGGAGAGGGTTTCAAGTATGAAACCTCCCCAAAGATGACACCTTTGTATGGCTTTCCTAGTTACCCAAAGGCATGAACCCTAAATGGTAACATCATTGGATTTTTTATTAGAAATGTAGGAGAATATAATACATGGTAGATTTAGGTTGGGATTCGGAATTACCTAGTTAGGGTTAGGTTGGATTTCCGATTAGAACTCCCAATTGCTTGAACACTTGAAAACTTATAGGAATTTGAGGATTGAAAATTGATTTTTGTATTTTGATTTTGAGATTGAATTTCGAAATTACGACGCTCTGTTTCTGATTTGGTGCCCCAAAATGCTTGAAAATCAGGGTTTAAATAGAAAATTAGATGGCTAAATTCCAAAAGCCAGCTGCGCCCAGCGCAGGGCCCTGCATCTGGCGCCGCTGACGTGGCTCAGGAAACGCCAAAGCAAGGACGATGACACTGTCCTTGCATTTGTCTTTTGCGAATGTACCTTTGTAAGAATCGTACGAATTTGGCACGTAGTGAATGCTTAATGATTAAGGCTTTGATTTTGCGACTAAAAACTAGCCGTTTTCGGGTTTTTGAATTCGGTTTTACGGGACGGGGGCCGGCTTTCTCGATTTTGAGGGTCGGCGCCCGAATTTGGATTGCTTAGTGTCATTTTGACTGGAAAAGGCCTTGTAAAGCCAATGGAGAGGTTCATTGGGTGAGATTGCATTTGGATTTTGAAATTGATTTTTGGAAATTGAATTTTGTACCGAGTTCCGTAGTGGGAACGGGCTCGGGAATTGGACTTTGGATCCTGGACTTTGAATATATTTTAGCAATCGGGACTTCCGCACGGAGTTGTACCAACCACCTAACAAGGATAATAGTATCGTCATCATCCCTATTACTGAACAAATGTCAAAACGCTGATTTAGGTTAATTCAATATGCTTAGAAATAAACCGGTTTTTTCACGTATTATCTGATTTAAGAGTGAGTAATATAACAGATTAAAGTGAACAGATTTATATGGTGACGAAAGCTGTAAAATATAGATTCAAGTTAGAGTATAGCGTAGACAATACTGCGGTTCTCAAGAACACCTACCACTTGACTTTGCTAGCTTTCCGTTTGGCTTTAGAACTTTCCGATGACTGACTGACTGCGGGACGAGATTCTTCCAGATTTTTTGTATGTTTTAGGCTTAGGAATTGGGTTAAGACTTCAGCAGCACTTTGGCAGTATTCAGACTAATTTAGGGGATCGTGCGGGTAGGGTCTGCTTAACAGAGTGTTAAATGCGGCAGACACACAAATACGGGACAGAGAGAACCTTCGTTCAATACTCAAAATTAGGGTTTAGGGTTAGGAATGTCTGTTACTTTCCGGAATTTTGAGGCCCTGTTTATAGTAAAACGGATCAGAATAAGATAGAATTAAGAAATGAGAGTTTTTCAGTTGAGATGTGTGCAGCGCTAGAAATTTCCAGCGCTTGGATCAGAAGCGATGTTAGTTTCTAGCGCTTCACATGTCAGCGCCAGATCTGTTTGTTTACAGCTGGACTAAAACTTTATCTTGCGTGATTGTGTGAGAAACAAATTGCAGCGCCAGAAAATAATGGTGCTGAGGATTTGTGCACTGGAAATATGTGTCGCGCACAATGCCAGCGCTAAAATTTTCTAGCGCTAGTGTTTTACTTCACATTTCCAGTTTTATCCGGTTTTTACCTGAATCTCACTCACGGCTTTATCTTTTAGAATATGGGTTGGGATGAAACTCTTATCCTTTATCCGACGATAAATCGTAAAGCGACATAAACACTCGGATATTTATCTTATACGGTTACCATTTTGGGAAGCATTAAAGCATAGCAGTTACTGTAAATAGAATTTCCTAAAAACGGAAATATGGTTTACGGGATTATCAGTCATTCATGGATCGTTCATTGCATATTTAGAAAAACTTGCTCAAGCAGTGTTTGGTTTCATCATCGAACACACTGTGTCGGGCCTAGGGGCAAATGTAGGCGTCTACAGGTAGAAGGTTCGAGATGAATTAATCTTTGGCCTGTAGATCGGCACCAAGCAGTGGAACCGACCCTATAAGCTAAGACACCTAGTTCTAAGATTTCGGATTTTACTTGAACAGAACTTGGTGTAGACTCAGTACGAATCTTGGAAAGTGATGTTCGAAAACTTGCTTAGGTGAACGTTAAAGGTTATTTTTCGCATGAACGGTATTAGGCCTGAAATTAGTGTCATTAGAAAGCTACAAGCTAGTTACGAATCGTTTTTAGGCATTAAGTTCGTTTGGAAGTTGTCTGCGCGAACTGAACCAGAGGACGCAAGAAATTTCTCGCATTAGGTTGAGAAGCGTTATTATTTTCTTGCGCTAGCCTGTTGAACGCTGATTTTTTCAGCGCATGCAGGCTGTTTGTGGCTTATTCTTGCAATTTGTTTGTTTATATTTTTTGGTTATTCCAATTTTCCGTAGCTTGTTTTTACTGAATTAGACCCTTTACTTTAGTGTTTGTGCACTCAAACATTCCGCGTTCCGGCACAAAGTATAGTTTGCGCGTACTGGCCTTTGGGTTGGTTAATTTTTATGACTATATTCGATTGAGCTCAGTTCCGTTAAAATACCTTCGGGCAATTTTGAATATGCACTTCTTAGTGGATATTTTCAACTAGACCAACGTAACGCTTAGAGTGAGTTCGTATTTAGTCATTTAAATTAGTCGCACGAATATCAAATATAATTATTTTTAGACATCTAAACGCACTAAATTAATTTAGCGAAATATGCAGGGTGTGCACCTCCCTAATGATTAAAAAAAAAGGTTTCACATTTTCATAATTTAGTGTAATTTGTACTACATTAAAATTTTGTGAATATTTAAGATTTCAATTTATTTATGAAAATGTAAATAAAATTATGAAAATTAGTTTTTCTGATTTTTGTTGTTATATTTTTTATTACTCCGTATTTATTTTCAGAATTAATTACATACCATGGTATTACAACAATAATGAAAAGAAAATTCTTATTGGTTTTTAATTTTTTGAAAAGTTGCCCTAAAGCCTAAATTTAAAAATAAAATATATTGTTTTTTTAATTATTATTATTATTATTATTATTATTATTATTATTGTTATTATTGTTATTATTATTATTATTATTATTATTATTATTATTATTATTATTATTATTATTATTATTATTATTATTATTATTATTATTATTATTATTATTGTAGAATTATATAAGGCAAAAGCGTCATTTCATATAAAAAACACGGGCGATTTTAGCGTACACGGGCGATTTTAGCGATACATTAAGAGAAAGGGGTAAGTAAAGGCCCACATATATACCCCTTAGATATGTGTAGCCTTTACCAATGAACCGACCATCTTATCATGTGTTTATTTCCTCATAATAATACTCTATTCGTCCCATTTTAATCTTTATATTTGGTATCATACACGCGATTTAGAACTTTTTATTGTGGATAACGATTCACTCCTTTTTTATTTAAACAATGCAAATTTCGTTATTTAATAATATTTTTACTTTTATAAAAAATATGACATTGGAAAAATGTTAGACTTTTAATGTCTCAATGGAAATGTGTGAGAAATTTAACGTCCTAATGAATTTGATTGAATAAAATAATCAATTTACACGATTTGTTTTTTGGAAAATAAAATATTTATATACCAAAAGGAAAGAGCAACAGCTCAAAGTTTTACAAACACCAAAACAACGACACACAAGTTCCCCAACAGGAACAACAAAAAACACCTATTTCTAGAGCCTGACAACAAACAGGCCTAATACAGCAGTAAATCTATGTCTGCATCTCTACATCTACAGGCAACCTTAAAAACAATTTCTTTAACAATCTGCTCAGCTGACTGTACACGACCAGCAAAAACTCTTTGATTCCTTTGAATCCACAGGCTATAGACTGCTTCAGCAAAACCAGCAAGGAGAAGTTTACTCACAGCAGTACTTTTCTTACTCATTCTAATAGCAAACTGAACCTCTTGATCAAATACTTGACTATTCCTGTTGATGTTCAGAATCTGCAAGAAATTCTGCCACACTTGTCTAGAATAAGCACACTGAAAGAACAGATGCTGCACAGATTCAGGATCAACACCACACAAACTGCAAACACCATCAATAACTATACCCCACTGCAGGAGTCTGTCTTTAGTAGGAAGTCTCCCATGCACAGCAAGCCACAGAATGAAAAGACTTTTTGGACTAGCAAAGTTATTGCATAAAACTCTCCTCCATTGAACTTTAGGAAATTGACCCAACAAACTCAGGTACATTTTCCTGATGGAGTAACCACCAGTTGCAAAGAAAATTTGCTTGCACATAGGATCCCTATCCAGCAAATCTCTACATCCCCAAATCTTCTTAAGAACCCAAGAAGCAGAACCTGGCAAAGCCATGGTGAACAAGTCCTTGCCCTTAATATAGTAGGCATTGACCCACTTAACCCATAAAGCATCAGGTTTGAAAGCCAAAGCCCACAAGAGCTTCAGTATAGAAGCTTTATTCCAAAGATGGAAATTTTTAACATTTTGCCCACCAACAACTCTAGGCTTACACAATGAATCCCAAGCAATGGGAGCTTTCCTAGAGGTTTTAGTATCACCGGTCCACAAATAAGTCCTACAAATTCTCTCTATCTCTCTGATAACCTTTTTAGGGAGCATAAAGATTTGGCTCCAGTAGGTTTGAAGGCTAAACAGAATCACCTTAACCAACTGTAACCTTCCAACATAGGATAGTTTCTTAGCAACCCAAGAAGAAACTCTAGAATAGAACTTGTCAATAAGAGGTTTGCACTGGTTTATGGTTAGTTTGGAACTAGACAGGGGGACTCCTAAGTATTTAAAATGAAGGCTGCCTTTAGAAATACCAAGGGATACCATAATTGCATCTTGTTCCCATTGAGGAACACCAGAAAAGTAAATCTCAGTCTTTTCCATATTAGCTTCCAAGCCAGAACCTTGAGAGAAGCAGGAAAAAGATTTAAACATAAGCTGCAAGGAGATAAGGTCACCTCTAGCAAAAAGCAATAAATCGTCTGCAAACATGAGATGAGTGAGCTTCACCTTCTCACATTTAGGATGAAAATTGAAATCAGGAATGGAAGGCATATTCTTCATACATCTACTTAGATACTCCATGCATATGGCAAATAAGAAAGGGAAGAGAGGATCCCCTTGTCGAAGACCCTTCTTTGCAGGAAAAGGTAACATGGGTTTGCCATTAACAAGTATAGAATAGCTCACAGAAGTGACACAGGAGTGCACCCAATGAATAAACCGACCAGGGAAGCCAAGCCTTTGTAACACCATGAATAGAAATGGCCATTCAACAGAATCATATGCCTTTCTCAAATCCACCTTAACCATACACCTAGGAGACATGTGAGCCCTATTATGCCCCCTTATCAACTCAGTTGCAATAATGATATTTTCATAAATGTTCCTGCCAGGCACAAAACCTGCTTGATATTCAGAGACCACTTCAAACACCACCTTTTGTAGCCTAGCAGTCAAAATTTTAGAGATAATCTTGTACATAGTAGAACAACAAGCAATGGGCCTAAACTGAGCAACAGAAGTAGGGCAAGGGACTTTAGGGACCAGAGTCACTGCAGTACAATTAAACTTTCCATACAGAAAACCAGAGTCAAACAAATCCATCACTGCTCTATACACATCATGTTTTATAATAGGCCAACTCCTCTTAGAAAACAAAAAGTTAAACCCATCCATACCTGGGGCTTTGGAGGAGTCAATGCTAGCCAGTGCATCATCAATCTCATCTACAGTAACAGGCAAGCATAGCAAAGATCTAGCTTCAGAAGATAAGACATTTTTATTTCTGATAGTAGGCACATCCAAGCCAGGCAGAGAAGAAGCAGCTGAACACAGGAGCTGTTTGTAGAAGTCAATGATCATGGAATGATTCTCAACAGGCTCAGTGATCTCCATTGCCCCATCCCCATGTAGCAAATGCACTTTATTAATACAGTATCTCTCTTTCATTGCAGAATAAAAGAACTGGTGGTTAGTGTGAGTGGGTCGAAAAAGCACGAGGCTAATGCGTGACCTCGTCCGTCGTGGGCGTGACGTTGTCGGATCAAGTGTAGTTAGATTTCCTGTGAGTTTACACCCAATCGACTAGCAATATAGGAGTCGCCATTCAGTTTTTAACGACAATGAGAAAAACTGACAAAACTCGGTTATCGTGACATAAAGGAAGTGCAATTATGTTCGACCACGACGGCCATTGGTTCCCTTGTGATCCCTGGTGTAGGGATCACTTAACGTACACCCGCAGGGCAGAGATTTAGAGTTCGGGGGACTGTAACTACCGAGAGGAGTGCTCATCGATAACTCCAGAGGCAGGTTATCCTTACTATCTCAGCATAAATAATTGAAGGGACATGCGTTTAAACTACTAAACTATTCTGAATTGATTTTAGCAATATGCAACACATAACACTAAATCGATCGTGATTATCTTATTTAGATTGATTTAAGGTACCTAACATGATGATTCAATTGTCCAAGGTATTATCTTATTAGGCGTGATAGATCAATCAAGTTAATAGTTTGAAAATTTTATAAAAGGGTGATGAAAGCGATTAAATCATGCGAATGGACACATTACAACGCACCCTTGACAGGTGCGTCACGGTTCTCAGAAAACTAACCACTTGGCTTTGCTATTTCTCCTTTTATTTAACGAATCTCGGGTTTCTAAGCAGTGTTCCAGTATTTAGGCTTTATTCATCAGCTACAAGGGACAGGATACGTTCTGTTCGACTTTTGGGTCGATTGCGACAAAACGCGGGATCAATTTTGCAGCGTGAGGCGTAGGCTTAGGGTTGGAGTCAATACTCAGATTATAGAATTGTGTGTTTTCTTCACGTCGGTTTTTAGGCTATATTTATAGGGAAGGAGATTGTGGAAAGATAGATCTTTAGAATCCGAATCCAAAAAGAATTAGAAGACGACACGGCCCCAGGTATTTTCAGCGCCCAGGGCTGGGTGCCGAAGATTTCGGCGCCCAGAACCAGGCGTTGAAAATAGGGTCTGGGCCGAGTTCCTTGCCAGATTTGGACTCGTAGAACACGGATCTTTTGAGACTTTATCCGAGTCTTTTAGTGCGTATTAACTTTATGACGGAATGCGTCTGGGCCCGTTACGAACTCTAGGTTCGTTAGGATTTTAATTAATACGTAACTCTTATTTTCGAATTATACCAGGAACAGAATTCCTTTTGTAAATTCCATCTCTTTTAGGATTTATGTTGGAGTGCAACACCTAATTCTGACAGGTTTCTATCTTTTATGTCTTGCCACTTTTAACAACTACCCGTTATTGCAGTTACTATTTTTAGCAGGTTTCTATAAATAGCAGGTTTGGCTGAAATGAAATGGGTGATCGAGATTCGTTATTTTATAGGAGATGCATTGCCAAGTGGAGATTTATGTTCTCATCATCGAACCTTCCTTTTCGAGAATGGGGACAAAAGTAGGTGTCTACAGTTAGCCCCCACTTTGACTGAGTCTTGGAGTAAGACGATGGTCAAAGTATTAGACGGAGTGCGTCATACAAGCCATGGTGATAACATTTGACTTAAGGGTCATCACTTGAAGTGTTAACACATTCCTCACGTGTCATTGGAATTTGTTAAGTATAGAAACTCCCTCACTTTGTAATTGGAAGTACCTACAGATGTATAGAAACTCCCTCACTTTGTCATTGGAAGTATCTACAGACGTTTTCGAAATCAAAGCTATAAAGTGTAACCAGGCCTGGCCAAGCCCGATCACGAGGTAAAAATGTTTTTAAAGATTCTCTTTTTCAAGGTTAGCTAAACGAGAAAACCCCCTTTGTTTTTATAGGACGTAAAACGAAGGAAAATCCAGCACATCGCTCTTTTTTGGAAAAGAGGAAACCCAATCCTTTGATTTTTGGAAAAGGGAAACCATCTTTTGATTTTTGGAAAAAAAAATAAACCATCTTTTGATTTTTGGAAAAAAAAATAAACCACCTTTTGATTTTTGGAAAAAGATAAACCATCTTTTGATTTTTGGAAAAAGATAAACCGTCTTTTGATTTTTGGAAAAAGATAAACCATCTTTTGATTTTTGGAAAAAGATAAACCATCCTTTGATTTTTGGAAAAGGATAAACCGGGAAATTTATCGCTGCAACAAGTAAGGACCTACTGTAGGAACATATAGATGCATAAAGCGGAATTTCAGGAAACAATTTCCTAACATCTATCACAGGATCTCATGCATTTATTTTGAGCAAAAATATAAACCAAGATCCCCTCCCACTACAATCAAACGGACTTTGGCCCTGCTACTTTAATTTATAGTATAGATCAGATTAAGTCGAAAGAATAATCACCTTTGAAGCGTGTTCTCCCGTTCGTATGCAAGCTTCGAAGATCTTAGAGCCCCACTTATTGCTCCTCTACTCAGTCCACAAGCACGAATTGAATCCCACGTATGCTAGTACGGAAGAGAACGATCACAATCTGTCTCTTGCTTTGTTTGGGATGTACGGCGTTTAGAGAATGACAGTTAGGGTTTTGTGTTTTCTTTTTGTGTCAGATATTCAATCAACGTAGTTACTGAATCCCTGACATTATAACTATTATAATGTTTAGGGCTTTTAAGTTAACACAAAGCCCAACCTTATTTCTCTTAGCAGGCCGGTTGCCATAGGACCTTTTGGGCCCATTCCAATTAGTGCTTATATGTGTGACCTTATAGGATTAATATATTTTAGTTGTAGGTCCAATCAATATTGTCCTACTAATCACATTTATTCTCTAGCAAGCAAATATGATTACTAAAATAATTAATTTATTATCTTCATAATTAATTCCTATTTATATTAATTATCTTCATCATTAATTCCTATTTAATTTATTATCTTCATAATTAATTCCTATTTACCATAAAAAATTCAGAATTTTATAAATTTATTTTGAGCAAAAATTAATTAAATCAAACGGACTTTGATTGTAGCAAAAATTAATTAATTCCTATTTATATTTATTATCTTCATAATTAATTCCTATTTAATTTATTATCTTCATAATTAATTCCTATTTACCATAAAAAATTTGGAATTTTATAAATTTATTTTGAGCAAAAATTAATTAAATCACGATTTAATGATTCCAATCAATTAATATCATATACTAATTTTGCAAATTCAAGCCATAAATAAATCTTCCCTTAATTGAATCAAAATAATAATGTTGCATACAATCATGATCATAAAATATTATGCAAGAGGCTAAAACTGATA